>NW_027642869.1:312500-317500 GCF_032717465.1 Coenobita brevimanus
GTATGGCATCAACAGCAGCAGAGGTACATATATATATACAAAAAATCTGTACATATGGACATCACATAATAAGTGGTGTACTGTACATTTATATATCTATAAAAAATCATATTAAAAGACCTGAGGGCATCGCGGTGCGCATACACATTATTAACATATTAGAAAAAAAAGCATCAATAAAATATTAAAAAAGTAAAAAATAAAAACTACCATCAGTGCAATTAAAAAGAAGTCCAAAGTGAAATATAAAACTGGCATCAATAACCAATACAGAAGGTGCAAATAAAATATGACAGATAGCATCAATTAAAAATAAAAAGGTCCAAATAAAATACATTATCTAGCATGAATTAAAAGTAAAATGATCACAATAAAATATCAAAGGTAGCAGCTTTAAAAAATAAAAAGGTCAAAAAATACAATTATAATAAAATGGTCCAAATAAAATATAAAAGCTGGGAACCAAGAAACAGTAAAGAGGTCAAAATAAAATCTACAAAGCTAGCATCAATAAAAAATATAAAAGAACTAGCACTGGCTCACCTTAAGATTACTACATGGTTTGGTCTGTGCTCATGGTTCTGCAGCCAAGATATTCGTGATCGAATTATATCCATGGCATGACAGGTAATGTCCACTCTGTAGTGTAACTTGAAATGATTAACAACATATTTACAAAAGAAACCCATTTTTAAGTATGGTAGGTTCAAGTTAATGATAGCACTATTAGATTGCATCAACCTTTTGTAATAGCGGCACTGTGTGAGGGCCACATGGTGCCTCAGTAACAGCTGGTTACAGGAGGCAGCCACATCATGGTTGCTGGCATAGGCTGGCATTCCAGTCATTCGTTTTAAAGCTTTACTGTAAGCCTCCTCAAATGCTTGAAATGTACATGATCTTCGTGTATCCTTATGGTTTAAAAGAGGCAGACCATAGTCTGGCTTACAGTACGAGTTAAAAAGGAATAAGAACGTATTAATATCTATACCACTAAAATTTCTAAAAATGCAATTAAAACTTGAATAAAACTTATTAAGCCTTTTCATTACATCTTTGTCATCTTTAAGGTCATGCCTAATTATGTGTCCCAGATAGTCATATGCATATACAATCTCTAATTCATCGCTGTTTAAAGTTAAATGAGTTATATAATTTTGCTTGATCTTTGAGCCTAAGAGCATGCATTTTGTTTTATCTTTGTTAATTTTAAGTTTTATATCACTTATCATTGATGAAAATTTGGTATACAAATTATTCATGGTTGCAATGGAATTGGCACAGAGCACAATATCATCGGCATAAGCTAGAATATTGATTCTGCTCATACCAATCATGCACCCTTGGCTCATGCTTGTAATTTCAGATAAAACATTGTCTATATACAGTTTAAATAAAAAGGGAGATAGAACACCACCCTGTCTAACCCCGTGTTCCACGTAACAAGGTACACCATGCGCCCCCTTCCATTTAATACTAGCTATCTGGTTCCTTAAATAGTGCATAAGTATGTACACAACATCTATTGCAATGTTCAGCCTTAACATTTTCTTCCCCAAAACGAAATGGTTAACTAAATCAAATGCCTTAGAGAGGTCAATAAAAGTTATAATGCCATTATCACTCTTGCTACTATACTTATTCATTATCTCTTTAAGCAAGAAACAAGCGTCTGTCGTAGACATACCTCGCTGGAAGCCAAACTGTCTTGAACATGGAAAAACTTTTTCTTTTAAAACATCCAGTATTATCATCTCAAATATTTTTAATATACAAGATGACTGCATTACAGGTCTATAATTATTAGA
Organism: Coenobita brevimanus; assembly: GCF_032717465.1. Taxonomy (NCBI): domain Eukaryota; kingdom Metazoa; phylum Arthropoda; class Malacostraca; order Decapoda; family Coenobitidae; genus Coenobita; species Coenobita brevimanus. The sequence continues at coordinate 314,309 of NW_027642869.1, forward strand.
GTCTGTTAAATTACCCTTACTATTCTTAACTATTGGAGTTACTATACCTTTTAAAAGTGGCTGTGGTAAGTAACAATGAGTAAAACAAGCATTAAAAAACCGAGACAAATAAATTAAAAATTCATCTGAGACATTCCGTAAAAACAAGGAGTGGACCCCGTCATGGCCCACCCCGGGGTTCAGACGTGCTATGATCCTCCTCAGCGACACTACCGACACTCCAATAAACATTTTTCGTCCATTTTCCCATTTCTGTTTAAAGTTATTCATGAAATCAAATTTTGCTTCAGTATCATCATGTTGTGCTGCTAAAAATTTCTTATGAAATATTTTTACAATATCATGGTTACATTGTTTACCGTCAATGATATTCGTGGCTTTCATTTTCCCTTGTTTTCTCTTCACTTCACACCAAAATTGTCTTTTATCTTTATTTCTAAACTTTTCCATAATGCTCTCGCATACTTCACTCTGCTCGTCCCTCTTACAGTCATTCAAAGCCTTTTTGAAATCCTTCCTAGAAGCTATCATTTCATTATGTTCAACAGTCCCTGCTTTCTTACCTGTTGCTAACCACCGCAGATATTTCTCTCTGGCCACCGAATGCAGGCACTTAACGCGCCTGTTCCATCCGGGAATAACCTTATACTTATTTGTCTGTACAGTCGTTCTTGTGTACTCCAGTGATGCTTTTACAAGAGCAGAACCAATACTATTATATAAAAGATCAATACTATTAAGGTGAGAGACATCTCTACAGCCCACCGTCACACACAGATGAGCTGGGAGATCACGAAGCTTACTCAAGTCATCGTCAACTCGTCTACGTATTTCATTTATTTCATCAGGCCTTAATTTATTCCAGTTTATTGTATTCAGAGCTTCGTCTTCATTGGATGTAATAGTTGCTAATTTACAAGGTTTGTTAACATTTATTGAGAGAGTAAATGCCATCGGCAAGTGATCCGATCCCATCATACCATATAATATCTGAAATTCGGAGACAGTCATTGCATAATGATCCCTCCCTACCACATGATCTAACCATCTACTATAAGTGTTCCCGTAGCTTATAAATGTGCAAGTACTCCTCTCTAATTTCTCGACATCAAAGCATCTTAATAGATTTTCCTGCATAAACGTTGTGAGATTACGCCAAGCCCGTCCTGAGTGAGGATCCGCATTAAAGTCTCCAATAAAATATATATTGTCATATTTCATATCATTTAGAATTCCTTCGAGAGCAGCAAGCGTCTCTAGGTATTGCTCCAATGTGTGGCTCTCCCATACATCACTATTGAGATAGACATTCACTAGTAGAAGTCTCATTTCATTAACATTAATATCTAAAATAATAAAGTTCTCATGTAGAGAGATCTGATTTATGAAAAATCTACAGTCTTTCCTGTATAAAACTGCAAGACCCCCCTCAGGACGTCCCGCCATAGCCGTTTTCGCTCTATCAGACAAATAAGCGGCCACACCCACACTCTCATAGTTCTCACTTACAAAATCTAATTTCCATAATTTATCGTTCATTAGGAAAGTTTCCTGCAAGAATATTACATCAATCTCTTTCTTAGTTATTTCTCTTACCAAATCAATATTCTTTGTAAGTGAGCAGCAGTTAAATGTACATATTTTCAGTGTGTATGTATGCATTGTTAATCCTTGAAAATGCAAAAGTAAACTAATAAAACTGTAAACACCCAAGGAAAAGTCAGAGAAAAAGAAAGAAAGAAAAAAAAAAACTATGCTATAGAAGGTCTATTAATAGACTTTTTTGCTCTGTTATAAAATTTATCTATAACAATATCTTCCGGCCATAAGTCTGCCTGAAAGAGTTTTTCTCTGTCTTGTAATCTGACAGTTATTTTAAAAGCACTGAACTTATCCGATAATATTCCTAATTTTGTTATATCTACTATATTTACACCAAAGGTATTAGAAATATATTCGTTTATATTATCACTAGTTACCTCCTGATCCACTCGTCCCAAAAACAAGTCAGCAAATCTTGCTGCTGCTTTCAGTGTAATATTCTCTGTCTTCCTTGAGCCCGTTATTCCACGGAAACAATTTCTTTTCTGAGTGTTATATTCTCGCTTCCTTTCACTGCGAGATTTCACCACTGTCCATTCACTGTTCTCCATGGAATGATGTCGCTCATCCACTCTTGTATTTGCTCGAAGGTTCTTTGTAATGGCACCTGTACTAGGATCGTTCACCTTAGTTGATGGGGTAGTTGTCCTCACACTGGCCACGGATACCGTCGTTGTAGGTGCACCAACACTGTCCCACACTGCCTCACCTCGTCTGGCCGATCTGTCTGCCCCATTTGGTCCCAGCACCGATCTTGAATGCACAGCGGTTGTTTTATCCTGACGGTGACCAACATCGCCTTGCTCGGGTATTGGGGTGCGGCATCTCGTCGCGGAGTTCCTTCCATCCCCGCCACTCCACGCTGCACCCACATTCTCCGTCGATGCTGCCTCTGCATAGCTGCGCGTATCACGTGCATCATCTCTTATCACATGAACACTGCGTCCTGGTGTCGGCATGTTCATTCTCATATCCTCCATATCCTTAACATCATTAATGGTTATGTCCCTAGCAGCTTCCTCCATGCCTGTGATTGCGCTCGCGAATTTAGTTTTTATGTCGCACAAATCAATCTTTATATCACGAATAGTATCAGCTGTGTTTAGCACTTCAGATTTGATATCTAAGATTTTTGTAAGCAAATCATTTATCTTAGCTATTTCTTCAGATAAGTTTGTCAGCACAGGAGCCAGAACCTGGAGTCCCACAGGAGGCATTGTTTTATATGAATCTGTCACGAACTTCACCCTCATTTTTGCTTCACTCAGTTCATTATGGAAATCAAACAAGTCTCTCAAATCCTTTCCCTTCTTATCAGGATCTCTGCGCCACACGAGATCTTTGGTAAGTAGACCACAGAGTATTTCCTTTGATTTCTTAATTTCTTCATGTGAATAGAATGTCCTCACTACATCTGAGAGTGCAGCAATGTCATAATCTTTTACTGCCGAGTTGATGAAGCACAGCAGGCTGTTTATTATTATTTCCTTATCCGCCATGTTGTTTCTGTCACTGTCTCACGTTTCATTCACTGTCATGATCGAGACCCCCAGATCAGCCTTGAGGGAGGATATGACGCATTATATAAAA
>NW_027642869.1:320000-325000 GCF_032717465.1 Coenobita brevimanus
GTCTTCTTGCTCTTCTCATTCCTCCTCTTCTCCGTCTTCTTGCTCTTCTCATTCCTCATCTTCTTCGTCTTCTTCTTCTCTTTCTTCCTCTTGAATGCTAAGTTGTAAGAAGAGATTAACACCGAACGATGCTAGTCACGAAGAAGTGCTATGGAAAGGACAGAGAGGCTTAGTAGCGTATTGTCCTTTGCCTGTGAGCTACGTGAAATAAACTGCAAAAGGACGGAAATCTGAGCCAAGTTAAGGTGAAAGGCCTGTAGCACATCAACACTAAATGATGCTAGTCACGAAGAAGTGCAGTGAAAACTATGGAAGGCCTTAGTCTTGTCTTTTTGAGCCAAGTTAAGGTGAAAGAACTACACCAAATCAACACTATATGATGCTAGTCACGAAGAAGTGCAGTGAACACTATGGAAAATCTTTGTCTTGTCTTCTCTCTCTCTCTCTCTCTCTCTCTCTCCCCTTATCATACCTGACCCCCTTAATTCTCTCTCTCTCTCTCTCTCTCTCTCTCTCTCCCCTTATCATACCTGACCCCCTTAATTCTCTCTCTCTCTCTCTCTCTCCCCTTATTATACCTGACCCCCTTAATTCTCTCTCTCTCTCTCTCTCTCTCTCTCTCCCCTTGTCATACCTGACCCCCTTAATTCTCTCTCTCTCTCTCTCTCTCCCCTTGTCATACCTGACCCCCTTAATTCTCTCTCTCTCTCTCTCTCAGCGCTGCGGGGCTTCACCACGGTGTTGCCATACGCAGGGCTGCAAATATCCCCACATATTTTCAAACCTTATTCCACCTATCCCTTCCCCAAACTCCTCAACTCACCAATAGACACTCACGATAGATCCAAATAGATAAATAGACACCAGCGGGTAGATACAAAAGGTGATAAAGAGTGAGAAAAGGACAATAATGAAGAGGAAGTAGGCGGAGCAATATGGCTGCCGCGGCTGTGTTTACACTGGCTCAGCCAATCAGCGTCCGCCTCCCTCTGCCCTTAGCACCAGCCGCCCTCTGATTGGCTGGCAGCTGTGAGGCCAGGGGGGAGGCAGGGAGGCAGGAGGGAGGGAGGGGAATACAATAATAATAATAATAACGTTTATTTCCACAAACAGTGGTCATTCATATAACAATATGAGTTATATACACAATAATAGTACAAAGTGTACACGTGAAGATTATACACTGTAGATCAAAGCTGGGAATAGCGCCGCTACTATTTTAATAGCGATGGTGGTAACGCCATTACTTTTTTTTAGCCAGTAGCGGAACTGAGAGCACCGCTACTTTTTGGCTGTTCTCACGCGTTACCGCGCTGCTCGCTGCTCACGCGACGAATACAGTCCGGAGTCGTGAGTACATACAGATATGCCGACGGTTTGGATGTATTTATTAATGACGAAAAATAATACTTTCGTCAATTCTGTCATTTAAGATGTCAGCTAGATGTAGGCAATGCTAACACACACACACACACACACACACACACACAAGCCTCTATCACCGTCACAAACTCCTGCTCTCTCTCCCTCACTCTCTCTTTCAGACTAATTCTTACTCACTACGTTATTATTTCGTAACAGTATGTTACTTTCAGTTTAAAGTAATGATAAAAAAAAAAACATTGCTATTGTATAAATAGCCTTTAAAAGAAAGCCCCAGTTCATTTTTACTTTCGTTTTCGTACATATCTTAAATAGGTATCATTGAAAATATAATAAATCTATATAATATGTATCAATGGTAGGCCACATTTTTTTGCCTTTTATTTACGTATGTTACTTTCAGTAGGTATACTAGGTAACAGTGTAAAAGAACATTTGTTACATTATACAGTAAATAGCTTTTTCCTGTACCTTCGGCTCTAAGTTTCATTAAAGTGACACCGACATGTATATGATGTTTTATTTTCACTATAAGTGTATACTGACATTACTGGTACACAACATAACCACTCAGACTGACTAATATTATCAAAACAGTATATAGTGTATTGCTATATCACAGATTTTTGTTAACTATTCCTTCGTGTGCCTTTTTCTTATCCAAAGTAGCGGGAGCGGGAGCGCCGTTACATTTCAAGTAGCGAAACCAGTAACGCCACTACTTTTTCGGCAAGTAACGGGAATGGGAGCACCGCTACTTTTCATTAGAAGCGTTCCCAGCACTGCTGTAGATACGTTAGGGAGTATAATACAAAAGTGTATACAGTACCTGTAATTGTACTGTACAATTCTCAATATATCAAATGTCATTACATTTGAAGTTTTAAAGTGTTATGTTTGTGAATTATGATATCCCATTTTTGCCTCATATTTTACTAGTTTATTATTGTATAGCGTTATACAGTAAGATTATTGAAGGGTGTTTAGTAAGTGACTGTTAGGTCTATTTTTGAAAATGTTTTAACTATGTGATTCCTTGACATTTTCTGGCAGGTGGTTGCTGTTACTGCTAAGGATCTTGCACCTGAGTCGCTATTAACCTTAGCAACGAACAGATTATTTTTGTGTCTTGTAATACTTTGTGTCATGTTGTGTACCGATGGAAAAGACAGGAGACAGTCAGGGTAGGGATTAGCTGGATATTGGAAGACTGTGACAGCGATGGAAAAGACAGGAGACAGTGACAGCGATGGAAAAGACAGGAGACAGTGACAGCGATGGAAAAGACAGGAGACAGTCAGGGTAGAGATTAGCTGGATATTGGAAGACTGTGACGGCTGTGTCCAAGTTTATCTTGTTTGGTGTGTTTAGTCATTTCAGTTGTGTTAACATTGCAGTGACATGGTACAGTACAGTACATGGTACAGTACAGTACATGGTACAGTACAGTACATGGTACAGTACAGTACATGGTACAGTACAGTACATGGTACAGTACAGTACATGGTACAGTACAGTACATGGTACAGTACAGTACATGGTACAGTACAGTACATGGTACAGTATAGTACATGGTACAGTACAGTACATGGTACAGTATAGTACATGGTACAGTACAGTACATGGTACAGTACAGTACATGGTACAGTACAGTACATGGTACAGTACAGTACATGGTACAGTATAGTACATGGTACAGTACAGTACATGGTACAGCACAGTATATGGTACAGTACAGTACATGGTACAGTACAGTACATGGTACAGTACAGTACATGGTACAGTTCAGTACATGGTACAGTACAGTACATGGTACAGTACAGTACATGGTACAGTGCAGCACATGGTCACACTTCCTGGCTTTTCCATCGACAACTTTAGCAGCAAAATTGTGTAGTTTCTGTACACGTGAAAGTTGAGATTTCCTGCAGTGCCACATATTACACTGCCGTAGTATACTTAGTGCCAGTGCCTGCAGTGCCACATATTACACTGCCGTAGTATACTTAGTGCCAGTGCCTGCAGTGCCACATATTACACTGCCGTAGTATACTTAGTGCCAGTGCCTGCAGTGCCACATATTACACTGCCGTAGTATACTTAGTGCCAGTGCCTGCAGTGCCACATACTTAGGGCCAGTGCCTGCACTATGATGTGTCGAGTGTCTTTGTCAAAGCCATCTTTTATCCTGTTAATATATATTAATATGACCAGTACTTTTTTGTTAAGTTCATTTACACGCTCATCAAAGGTCATGTAGCAATCCATATATATACCTAAGTTTTGTACATCAGTGCTGGCTTGAACTGCTGTGTCTCCAAATCCAACAGTAGTGTTAGTTGGTAGTGTTAGGTGGTAGTGTTAGGTGGTATTAGCAATCCATATATATACCTAAGGCTTGTACATCAGTGCTGGCTTGAACTGCTGTGTCGCCAAATCCAACAGCAGTGTTAGTTGGTATTAGTGAGATCATTGGCCTGCACCTAAAAAGATACATTGCGTTTTAGTGATATTTAGGAGAAGACCGTTTATAATGAAATATTCCCTGGCTATATTCAGTGTTTGCTCTGCTTTGTGCAATATATCCTGGAGAGAATCTAGTTTGCCACTGTGAAGCAACTGAGTGTCATCAGCATATTGCCCTAACACACAGTCGTTAAGATTTGCTGAGAGATCGTTGACATAGTTACTGAATAGTATAGGACCAAGAACTGAGCCTTGGGGTACCCCATAGGTGACATTGGATTTGGAGGATTTGATGTTTTGGATGTAGATTGTGTTCTGTCATTAAGGCAGCTGTCAAAGCAGAAGTTATCAACACTGGCTTTACTGAGTTTATTGAGCAGAATGGAATGGCTGACACTATCGAAAGCTTTTGATAGATCACAGAGGGTTAAAAGTGATATGTGTTTATTATCCATGTTATGGTAGATAGTATCAGGTTAACATATCAACCTGTTCATTTACATTGTCAGTATCCAGAACAGTGTTTATTGGTTTCATTTAGTAGGTGGCAACATAGTACATCATTGCTATACGGTTTCAGGTCAGGGAAGGTTTGAATAGTAGGTGCACGTTTAGGCGGACTTATATTTGTGGTTACAAAGTCGTGCTCACCTATGATATGTGGCTCAACATTGCTATGAGTTTTTCTCAGGACTGTTAGTTATAATTATATCAAGAAGAGTATCAGAGGTAGCAGTGATTCGTGTAGGCTTATTAACTACTTGTGTCAGTTTATTACTGGAGAGAGAGAGAGAGAGAGAGAGAGAGAGAGAGAGGGAGAGAGAGGGAGGGAGGGGGGAGAGGAGACGAATGGAAAGAGGAAGGGTAGGAAAAGAATGCAGAAGTGGGATTAAGAGAGAGAGGAAGATAAAAATGTATATGCGTAGGGAGAAAGACGAGAAAAGGAAAGAAAAATAGAATGGAGAGGGGGAAGGAAGGGAAGAACAGCAGAGAAAATGGAGGAAAGAAGAGTAACAAGGAGAGAGAGAGAGAGAGAGAGAACGAGTAGACAGGGAGGCGCCGCGGAGCTAAATAACCAACATCAACACCCTCTCTCTGATGTGTGGTAACTGAAGTGGCTACCGTGGGCGTGGGTGTGGCGTTGTTGTGCG
>NW_027642869.1:330000-332500 GCF_032717465.1 Coenobita brevimanus
AGCACACTGGCTGTATAGCACACTGGCTGTATAGCACTGAGGCTGTATAGCACACTGGCTGTATAGCACACTGGCTGTATAGCACACTGGCTGTATAGCACTGAGGCTGTATAGCACACTGGCTGTATAGCACTGAGGCTGTATAGCACACTGGCTGTATAGCACACTGGCTGTATAGCACACTGGCTGTATAGCACTGAGGCTGTATAGCACACTGGCTGTATAGCACTGAGGCTGTATAGCACACTGGCTGTATAGCACACTGGCTGTATAGCACTGAGGCTGTATAGCACTGAGGCTGTATAGCACAATGGCTGTATAGCACACTGGCTGTATAGCACACTGGCTGTATAGCACACTGGCTGTATAGCACACTGGCTGTATAGCACTGAGGCTGTATAGCACACTGGCTGTATAGCACACTGCCTGTATAGCACACTGGCTGTATAGCACACTGGCTGTATAGCACTGAGGCTGTATAGCACACTGGCTGTATAGCACACTGGCTGTATAGCACACTGGCTGTATAGCACACTGGCTGTATAGCACTGAGGCTGTATAGCACACTGGCTGTATAGCACACTGGCTGTATAGCACACTGGCTGTATAGCACTGAGGCTGTATAGCACACTGGCTGTATAGCACACTGGCTGTATAGCACACTGGCTGTATAGCACACTGGCTGTATAGCACACTGGCTGTATAGCACTGAGGCTGTATAGCACACTGGCTGTATAGCACACTGGCTGTATAGCACACTGGCTGTATAGCACTGAGGCTGTATAGCACACTGGCTGTATAGCACTGAGGCTGTATAGCACACTGGCTGTATAGCACACTGGCTGTATAGCACACTGGCTGTATAGCACTGAGGCTGTATAGCACACTGGCTGTATAGCACACTGGCTGTATAGCACACTGGCTGTATAGCACTGAGGCTGTATAGCACACTGGCTGTATAGCACACTGGCTGTATAGCACACTGGCTGTATAGCACTGAGGCTGTATAGCACACTGGCTGTATAGCATACTGGCTGTATAGCACACTGGCTGTATAGCACACTGGCTGTATAGCACTGAGGCTGTATAGCACACTGGCTGTATAGCACACTGGCTGTATAGCACACTGGCTGTATAGCACTGAGGCTGTATAGCACACTGGCTGTATAGCACTGAGGCTGTATAGCACACTGGCTGTATAGCACACTGGCTGTATAGCACACTGGCTGTATAGCACACTGGCTGTATAGCACTGAGGCTGTATAGCACACTGGCTGTATAGCACTGAGGCTGTATAGCACACTGGCTGTATAGCACACTGGCTGTATAGCACTGAGGCTGTATAGCACACTGGCTGTATAGCACACTGGCTGTATAGCACACTGGCTGTATAGCACACTGGCTGTATAGCACTGAGGCTGTATAGCACACTGGCTGTATAGCACACTGGCTGTATAGCACACTGGCTGTATAGCACACTGGCTGTATAGCACTGAGGCTGTATAGCACACTGGCTGTATAGCACACTGGCTGTATAGCACACTGGCTGTATAGCACTGAGGCTGTATAGCACACTGGCTGTATAGCACACTGGCTGTATAGCACACTGGCTGTATAGCACACTGGCTGTATAGCACTGAGGCTGTATAGCACACTGGCTGTATAGCACACTGGCTGTATAGCACACTGGCTGTATAGCACACTGGCTGTATAGCACTGAGGCTGTATAGCACACTGGCTGAATAGCACACTGGCTGTATAGCACACTGGCTGTATAGCACACTGGCTGTATAGCACACTGGCTGTATAGCACTGAGGCTGTATAGCACACTGGCTGTATAGCACACTGGCTGTATAGCACACTGGCTGTATAGCACTGAGGCTGTATAGCACACTGGCTGTATAGCACACTGGCTGTATAGCACACTGGCTGTATAGCACACTGACTGTATAGCACTGAGGCTGTATAGCACACTGGCTGTATAGCACACTGGCTGTATAGCACACTGGCTGTATAGCACACTGGCTGTATAGCACACTGGCTGTATAGCACTGAGGCTGTATAGCACACTGGCTGTATAGCACACTGGCTGTATAGCACACTGGCTGTATAGCACACTGGCTGTATAGCACTGAGGCTGTATAGCACACTGGCTGTATAGCACTGAGGCTGTATAGCACACTGGCTGTATAGCACACTGGCTGTATAGCACACTGGCTGCATAGCACACTGGCTGTATAGCACACTGGCTGTATAGCACTGAGGCTGTATAGCAGTGAGGCTGTATAGCACACTGGCTGTATAGCACACTGGCTGTATAGCACACTGGCTGTATAGCACACTGGCTGTATAGCACTGAGGCTGTATAGCACACTGGCTGTATAGCACACTGGCTGTATAGCACACTGGCTGTATAGCACACTGGCTGTATAGCACTGAGGCTGTATAGCACACTGGCTGTATAGCACGCTGGCTGTATAGCACACTGGCTGTATAGCA
>NW_027642869.1:335000-340000 GCF_032717465.1 Coenobita brevimanus
ACTCCTACTTCACTCCCTCCCTCCCCACCAATCAGCCCCACCCACAACCCCACCAACAATCAAACCAAAGCCAACCCCACACCATTTTCACTCCTCTCCATCAGTGAAGATAAAGAAATGTGCTCCATCCTAAATAATTATTTCATATCAGTATTCACCAAGGAAAATCTAAGCCTGGTCCCTCAAGCAGCAAATATTTACCATGAGAATACGGAAAATATTCTTAGTAAAATAACCATTAGTAAGGAGGACGTATTGAAAGAAATTAATAAGTTAAAACCCCAAAAATCGCCAGGTCCGGACGATATATATGCAAAAATTATAAAAGAAACCAAAGGAGAATTATGTCAGCCACTTTTAACGTTATTTAATGACTCTTTAAGTTCAGGAGAAGTTCCAGAGGCGTGGAAAACCGCAAACGTAGTGCCCATCTTTAAAAAGGGTGATAAATCAGCTGCGTCGAATCATCGTCCGATAAGTCTAACGTCAATAGTAGGAAAAATGTTAGAGTCAATTTTGGCAAATAAGATTAGAGAACACTTAGAAAGATTTGATCTTATAAACGAAAGTCAGCACGGATTCAGGCAAGGACGATCCTGCCTCACAAACTTGTTGTCATTCTACTCGGAGGTCTATGAGGCAGTAGATAGCGATAAAGCTTACGATGTTATTTATCTGGACTTTAGTAAAGCTTTTGATAGGGTCCCACACGAAAGGTTAGTTAGAAAGGTTCGAGCACACGGTATAGACGGCGATATCTTAAAATGGATAGAATCCTGGCTGAAAGGACGAAAGCAGAGAGTATTAATAAATGGAACTAAGTCGGACTGGGGATTAGTAACTAGCGGTGTACCACAGCGTTCAGTACTCGGTCCCTTATTATTTATCATATATATAAATGATCTAGACTTAGGAGTCAATAGCAGCATCAGCAAATTTGCCGACGATACAAAAATAGGGCGTATCATTAACTCGACTGACGATTGCCATAACTTACAAAAAGACCTCGATACATTGACCAAATGGTCTAAAACTTGGCAAATGGAATTTAACGTTGAAAAATGTAAAGTACTTAACGTAGGCAAGACCACTGGAGATACTAAATACAGCTTAGATAACAAAGAAATTAGCAAATCGGTATGCGAGAGAGATCTAGGAGTTATGATTAGTAACGACCTTAAACCAAGGCAACAGTGTATTAATGCGAGAAATAAAGCAAATAGGGTCCTAGGATTTATTTCGAGAAGCGTGAGCAATAGATCATCTAAAGTAATATTGAAACTTTATCTAGCATTAGTAAGGCCACATTTAGACTACGCAGTACAATTTTGGTGTCCTTACTATAGAATGGATATTAATTCATTAGAAAATGTACAGAGAAGAATGACTAAAATGATACATGACGTCCGGAACCTGTCATATGAAGACAGACTGAAAAGACTAAGTCTGCATTCGCTAGAGAGGCGTAGAGTTAGGGGAGACTTAATTGAGGTGTTTAAGTGGAGGAAGGGTATAAATAAGGGAGATATTAGCAAGGTACTTAAAGTGAGCATACAGGATAGAACTAGAAATAATGGTTTCAAACTAGAAAAATTCCGTTTCAGTAAGGAAATCGGTAGAAATTGGTTTGGTAATAGAGTAGTAGACGAATGGAATAAGCTACCTAGTAAAGTAGTTGCTGCCTCTTCCATTGAGAGTTTCAAGCATAGGCTAGATAAGCATATGACAAATAAGGGGTGGATATAGAATAAAGAAAATCTTATAATCAATACTAATTCATAATTTTTTTCTTTCCAGGTTACACTATGATAGTCTCTATTCTCCTTTCACACTTTCCTGTAAAATGTCCACGCCAGTTTTTCTATACGGCGTGGTGTTCTTTCTGACTTTTTCCTGCCGGCTTCGGCTAGAGGGTTTGGAGGGCGGGGGAGAGCCTTCTTCTTTGCTATCCTTATCTCATTCTAGTAGTTCAGTTACTCTTCTAGGAGCTGCCTAGCATGGGCCAACCGGCCTACTGCAGTTATCCTCTCATCTTATGTTCTTATGTTCTTAAGTTTTCCCTTCATATGCATGTTTGTTGTTGTCTGTCTATCTGTCTATTGCCAGACACCTTAATCTCGTAAGGGGTGGCCACAAACAAATCGCCTCCATGTCACCCTGTCCCTCTGCCATTTCATTGCCCTGCTCCCAGATCACACAGCCTTCTGCAGTTAAACTTGCTAGTTCATAGCGCTGTGTTCTGTCAGTGTCATTCTGTGTTTATGTGCTTGTGTCTGCCTCCTTCTTCTGTTATGTTCTTTATGTGCTGTGTTCTGTCAGTGTCATATTCTGTGTTTATGTGCTTGTGTCTGCCTCCTTCTTCTGTTATGTTCTTTATGTGCTGTGTTCTGCCAGTGTCATATTCTGTGTTTATATGCTTGTGTCTGCCTCCTTCTTCTGTTATGTTCTTTATGTGCTGTGTTCTGCCAGTGTCATATTCTGTGTTTATATGCTTGTGTCTGCCAACCTTCTTCTGTTATGTTCTTTATGTGCTGTGTTCTGTCAGTGTCATATTCTGTGTTTATGTGCTTGTGTCTGCCTCCTTCTTCTGTTACGTTCTTTATGTGCTGTGTTCTGTCAGTGTCATATTCTGTGTTTATATGCTTGTGTCTGCCTCCTTCTTCTGTTATGTTCTTTATGTGCTGTGTTCTGTCAGTGTCATTCTGTGTTTATGTGCTTGTGTCTGCCTCCTTCTTCTGTTATGTTCTTTATGTGCTGTGTTCTGCCAGTCTGTGCTTTTGTCTGCCTCCTTCTTCTGTTATGTTCTTTATGTGCTGTGTTCTGCCAGTCTGTGCTTTTGTCTGCCTCCTTCTTCTGTTATGTTCTTTATGTGCTGTGTTCTGCCAGTCTGTGCTTTTGTCTGCCAACCTTCTTCAGTTATCCTCTGTTATGTTCTTCTCTTGACTCAGTGCTTAGCCAGTTTTTTAACTCATGGCTGGTGCTCTGTTCAGTTAAGGCAGCTCCCTAACACCTCTTCCCAAGGAATTTATTTATTTTTTTTTTTTTAATACCAGAACAGAGGAAGGAAAAACGAATAAAAAAAAAAATAATCCATACACCAGATTACTGGTGTCCTCCATTCATAAAATATCTGTAACAGTTGGACTTGAACAGCTGTGGGTTGAAGTTTGGAGGGAAACAACTCTGGGGAAGCAAGTTCCAGAGAGATGCAGTTCGGGGAATGAAAGAATTCTGATAGGCCGAAGTTCTGCAATATGGCTGAGTGACATTCCAGTCATGAGTGCTACCAGATGCTTATTACCCCTTGAATTATTTAAATATCACCATACTCTTCCTATCAAATGTACAAAATCCTATTACCCAGCTGTATCCAAAAATAACTAGCTAAGGGCTAGGGAGCTTGCTTAATTGATGAGAATACAAGCCATGTGTACAGTAGCATGGCTCACCTCAGTTTGGGGATTCCTTCAGAAAAAGGATGGCATCATTATTTTGAATTGAGTGATTAAATCCTTCAGCATTTAGCTTCATGTATTGTTTTCACTTCACTCAGCTAGATATGAACTCAGGGGACTGGTGGTCAGCATCCCCTGAAAGGAGGATGGTGATCTGCCGCCAATATGCTCCTGTAGACAAGAAAGCAGGGAAGGGATAATAGATCAGGTAAATGAGAGAGCCTTGGTTAGTAGTGGGCAGTGGTGTTTAGCACAGGAGGCAGTCCAGCACCTGAGGCCCAGTGATGGGTTTTGCTGACCTTACACAACTCTTGTCTTTCTCTTACTGATGTGTGAACGGTGGCAGTTTGTGACCATAAACAGGAGAACGTTGATATATGTTGAAATAAACTGGTAAGGAAAGGTGCTTGGGTGTCTCCCCAACCAGTGGGAATATGACTAACACTTTGACTTAGTCACACTTGTGTAGGAGCTGCATAGTGGTGGTGGTGGTGGTGGTGGTGGTGGTGGTGGTGATGATGATGATGATGATGATGATGATACTCGCTCACTTACTCACCCACTCAATCACTCACTCACTCTCTTATTCACTCACTCACTCACTCACTCTTTTATTCACTCACTCACTCACTCACTCACGCACTCACTCTCTAATTCACTCACTCACACTCTCTAAGTCACTCACTCACTCACTCTCTTACTCACTTACTCACCCACTCATACGCTCTCTTATTCACTCACTCACTCACTCACTCTCTTACTCACTCACTCACTCACTCTCTTACTCACTCACTCACTCTCATATTCACTCACTCACTCACTCACTCTCTTACTCACTCACTCACTCACTCACTCTCATATTCATTCACTCACTCACTCACTCACTCTCTTACTCACTCACTCACTCACTCACTCTCTTACTCACTCACTCACTCACTCTCTTACTCACTCACTCACTCACTCTCTTACTCACTCACTCACTCACTCTCTTACTCACTCACTCACTCACTCACTCTCTTACTCACTCACTCACTCACTCACTCTCTTACTCACTCACTCACTCACTCTCTTACTCACTCACTCACTCACTCTCTTACTCACTCACTCACTCTCTTACTCACTCACTCACTCTCTTACTCACTCACTCACTCACTCACTCTCTTACTCACTCACTCACTCTCTTATTCACTCACTCACTCTCTTATTCACTCACTCACTCACTCTCTTATTCACTCACTCACTCACTCACTCACTCTCATATTCACTCACTCACTCACTCTCTTACTCACTCACTCACTCTCTTACTCACTCACTCTCTTATTCACTCACTCACTCTCATATTCACTCACTCACTCTCTTACTCACTCACTCACTCACTCACTCACTCTCATATTCACTCACTCACTCACTCACTCACTCTCATATTCACTCACTCACTCACTCTCTTACTCACTCACTCACTCACTCACTCTCTTACTCACTCACTCACTCTCTTACTCACTCACTCACTCACTCTCTTATTCACTCACTCACTCACCCTCTTAT
>NW_027642869.1:342500-345000 GCF_032717465.1 Coenobita brevimanus
ATAATAATAATAAAAATAATAATGATGATAATGATACAAATGATAATAATAATAATAATAATAATTATAATAATTATGATGATGATACAAATGATAATAATAATAATAATAATAATGATGATGATGATGATACAAATGATAATAATAATAATAATAATAATAATAATAATAATAATGATGATGATACAAATGATAATAAAAATAATAATAATAATAATAATAATGATGATGATACAAATGATAATAATAATAATAATAATAATAATAATAATAATAATGATGATGATACAAATGATAATAATAATAATAATAATAATAATAATAATAATAATGATGATGATGATGATACAAATCTATCTATCTATTGCCAGACGCCTCAATCCCGTTTGGGGTGGCCACAAACAAATCGCCTCCAAGTCGCCCTGTCCCCCGCCATTTCACTACCCTGCTCCCAACTCACACCCCCCTCTCTCATATACCTCTCCACCCCATCCCTCCATCTCATCCTCGGTCTCCCCCTCCCTCTTCCACCCTCCACCTCACTCACATACACTCTCTTCGTCAGTCTTTCACCCTCCATCCTCTCCACATGGCCAAACCACCTCAGTGTGTTCCTCACAACGCTTCCTATCACATCCACATCAACACCACAACGCTCCTTTATATCCTCATTCGTCAGCCTGTCTCTCCACGTGACTCCACAAGCTCCTCTTAAATAACTCATTTCCACTGCTCTCACTCTTGACTTGTGTCCTTCCAACAACGTCCAAGCTTCACTTCCGTACGTTAGAGTTGGTATCACAATACTGTCATGTAGTAACTTTTTACTTCCATGCTCACTTCCCTGTTTCTTATCACTGCTTTCAAGGAACCAGCAACCTTTCTTCCCTGCTGTACCCTTTCAAGCACTTCACCCTCCAAACCTCCATCCTTACTCATCACACTACCCAAATACTTAAACGTACTCACATTTTCCAATTCCTCACCATCCAACCTCGCTATACATTCACTGACTTCACCTCTCTCAAAGACCATCACTTTACTCTTCCCTACATTCACCTTTAGGTTCCGTTTCTTACACACTCTCTCAAACTCATCCACCAAGCCTTGCAGCTCCCCTTCATTTTCACTCAACAACACAGTATCATCTGCAAACAACAGTACAGGGAGTTTCCAAACACTATCCTCTCTCACCAGGGCCACTCCAACATCCACTACCCTACCTTGTACCTCTTTTATTACCCCATCCATGTACAGATTGAACAACCATGGAGACATGACACATCCTGTTTCAAACCAACTTTCAAAGAGAAAAATTCACTTAGTTCACCATCCACACGCACTGCAGCCTTAGCACCATCATACATACTCTTCACAGCATTCAACAACTTCCCATCTACTCCATATATTCTTAACACTTTCCACAATCCTTGTCTATCCACCCTGTCATATGCTTTCTCCAAATCCATGAAAGCCGCATACAACTTCTTTCCCTTCTCTAGAAACTTTTCCACTAAAGATCTAAGAATGAATATCTGATCTACACAACCTCTTCCCTTCCTAAAGCCTCCTGTTCTTCTCCAACTAATTTCTCTGTTCTTTCTCTAACTCTGTCTATAAGTATCCTACCATACACTTTTCCTATTATACTAAGAAGACAAATGCCCCTATGATTACCACACACTTCTTTTCCCTTTTCCTTTGTACAAGGGAATAATTATACCTGACTTCCAATCCTCCGGGACTCTACCTTCCTCCCAGGCCAATCTGCACATCTTCCACATCCATTCTACTACTATCTCTCCCCCATGCTTCAGCATCTCACCACACACTCCATCAATTCCTGGGGCTTTCCCCGATTTAACTTTCTTCATTGCTTCCACAACCTCTATCCTACTGATTTCTACCTGTCTTCTCACCTCCCTCCTTCTCCCAGCCATTCCCCAGCCACTTATACTCGCATTACTTTCATCCTCTACGTTCAACAATTCCTTAAAGTGTTCTCTCCATCTGCTCACTTTTTCTCCCTTCTCCACTAGTAATCTACCATGTTTATCTTTCACTCCCCTGCTAACTTCACTTCCACCCTGTCTTACTCTTTTCACTTCTCTCCAGAACATTTTCTTACAGTCCCTCCACTTTACACTCAAATTCCTTCCAAATTCCTGATCCACTCTCTTCTTACTCTCTCTTACTAATCTTTTCACCTCTCTCTTCCTTTCCACATATAACTCTCTCTTCTGCCTCTCAACTTCTTCCACGCCCCTATTTCTCATCCATTCATTGTATGCTTTCTTCTTTTGTGCCACAGCCTGTTTCACCTCTTCAGTCCACCACGCTGTTCCTTGCACCCCCCTCCGTCTTCTCTTCCTTCCACACACCACATCACATGCTGCACATATTTCTTCTGTAAATATCTTACACACACCTTCCACGTCTCCCATCTGCTCCAATTCATATTTGCCCAATCGTTCCTCCACTTCTCTCTTATACTCTGCCT
>NW_027642869.1:347500-350000 GCF_032717465.1 Coenobita brevimanus
TCTCCCCCACCCACCACACCCACCCAGGAAAAAAGGCAGGAAAAAGACAGGAAAAAGAAAAAAGGAAAAAGACAGGAAAAAGATAGGAAAAAGACAGGAGAAAGATAGGAAAAAGATAGGAAAAAGACAGGAAAAAGATAGGAGAAAGATAGGAAAAAGACAGGAGAAAGA
The DNA here is from genome assembly GCF_032717465.1 of Coenobita brevimanus. Taxonomy (NCBI): domain Eukaryota; kingdom Metazoa; phylum Arthropoda; class Malacostraca; order Decapoda; family Coenobitidae; genus Coenobita; species Coenobita brevimanus. The sequence continues at coordinate 347,672 of NW_027642869.1, forward strand.
CAGGAAAAAGATAGGAAAAAGACAGGAGAAAGATAGGAAAAAGATAGGAAAAAGACAGGAAAAAGATAGGAGAAAGATAGGAAAAAGATAGGAAAAAGACAGGAAAAAGATAGGAGAAAGACAGGAGAAAGATAGGAAAAAGATAGGAAAAAGACAGGAAAAAGATAGGAGAAAGATAGGAAAAAGACAGGATAGGAAAAAGACAGGAAAAAGATAGGAAAAAGACAGGAAAAAGATAGGAGAAAGACAGGAGAAAGACAGGAAAAAGATAGGAAAAAGACAGGAGAAAGATAGGAGAAAGATAGGAAAAAGACAGGAAAAAGATAGGAGAAAGACAGGAGAAAGATAGGAAAAAGACAGGAAAAAGATAGGAAAAAGATTGGAGAAAGACAGGAGAAAGATAGGAGAGAGACAGGAGAAAGACAGGAGAAAGACAGGAAAAAGATAGGAAAAAGACAGGAGAAAGACAGGAAAAAGATAGGAGAAAGACAGGAGAAAGATAGGAAAAAGACAGGAAAAAGATAGGAAAAAGATTGGAGAAAGACAGGAGAAAGATAGGAGAGAGACAGGAGAAAGACAGGAGAAAGACAGGAAAAAGATAGGAAAAAGACAGGAGAAAGACAGGAAAAAGATAGGAAAAAGATAGGAAAAAGGAAAGAGATAGGAAAAAGACATGAGAAAGACAGGAGAAAGACAGGAAAAAGATAGGAGAAAGACAGGAAAAAGACAGGAAAAAGATAGGAGAAAGATAGGAAAAACAGGAAAATGACAGGAAAAATACAGACAGGAAAAAGATAGGAAAAAGACAGGAAAAGATAAAGACAGGAAAAAGATAGGGAAAAGATAGGAAAAATATAAAGAAAGACAGGAAATAGACAGGAAAAAGACAGGAGAGAGATAAAGACAGGAAAAAGACAGGAAAAAGATAGGAAAAAGACAGGAAAAATATAGGAAAAAAACAGGAAGAAGACAGGCAAAAGACAGGAAAAAGATAGGAAAAAGACAGGAAAAACAGGAAAATGACAGGAAAAATACACAAAGACAGGAAAAAGGAAAAAGATAGGAAAAGATAAAGACAGGAAAAAGACAGGAAAAAGATAGGAAAAAGATAAAGAAAGACAGGAAATAGACAGGAAAAAGACAGGAGAGAGATAAAGACAGGAAAAAGACAGGAAAAGGATAAGAAAAAGATAGACAGGAAAAAGATAGGAAAAAGACAGGAATAAGAAAGGAAAGACAGGAAAAAGAAAGGAAAGACAGGAAAAAGATAGAGAAAAAGATAGAGAATAAGACAGGAAAAAGACAGGAAAAAGAGAAAAGACAGGAAAAAGAGAAAGACAGGAAAAATATAGGAAAAAGTCAGGAAAAAGATAGGTAAAAGACAGGTAAAAGACAGGAAAAATGGAATGAAATTATATAGGAAAGGAAGAAGTGAAAATGAGAGAGAGAGAGAGAGAGAGAGAGAGAGAGAGAGAGAGAGAGAGAGAGAGAGGAAGGGAGGTAAGGGTGAGGGAGGGGAAAGGAGGTAAGGGTGAGGGAGGGGAAGGGAGGTGAGGGTGAGAGAGGGGAAGGGAGGTAAGAGGGAGGGGGAGGTGGGTGAGGGAGAGCCAGGAGGGACGTATAGAATGAAGACATATCCTGCTTCTGGGCTGGGGGAGGGGGAGGGAGGGAGGGGAGGGGGAGGTAGCAGGTTAGGGAAAGGGGGAGGGGAAGGTTGGAGAGAGAGGGAGAGAGAGAGAGAGAGAGGGGAAGGGGTAAGGTAAATGTGAGAAAGTGTGAAACAGAAGCAGATGTGATGGTAATTTTGGACCACACACACACACATACACACACACACATACACGCACACACACACACACACACACACACACACACACACACACACACACACACACACACACACACCTAATCCCTGAGTTCATTCCTGGTCGTTTAATGTTGCTGCTAATCTATAATCTAATAAAGGTATAGATAGATAGAAAGGTAGATAGATAGATATAAATAGATAGATACAGACAATGGCTACTACTACTACTACTACTACTATACTGCTACTACTTCTATGACAACAACAGCTACTACTACAACTACTACTATTACTACTACTACAACTACCATTACTATTTCTACTACTACTACTACTGCTACTACTTCTACTACTACTACAACACACACACACACACACACACACACACACACACACACACACACGTTACTTACAAAATCACACCGCTGTGTCACATTAGTAGTTTTAAAATAATCCGTAACACTTTTTTCATAGCGACTCATTCTGCATATATTACCTTGATATCCCGTTTTCTATTACTGC
>NW_027642870.1:0-10000 GCF_032717465.1 Coenobita brevimanus
TCTGTCTATCTGTTTATCTATCTATCTCCAGACGAATCAATTTCCTCTCTGCGTTTGAGCAGGTGGAGAGAATGGAGAATGAAAGACTGACTAAGAGGGTGTATGTAGGTGAAGTGGAGGGAGGGGTAGACCGAGGATGAGGTGGAGGGATGGAGTTGAGAGGTATATGAGGGAGGGGGGAGTGAGTTGGGGGGAGGGCAGTCAAATGGTGGGTGACAGCGACTTGGAGGCGTTTTGTCTGCGGCCACCCTTTGCAGGATTAGGGCGTCGGGCTGTAGATAGATAGATAGATTGATAGATAGAGAGAGAGAGAGAGAGAGATGTACGTTGCGGCAATATACACATTAATATTCAGTGCACTACACTGAACGGAAACAGGATTCGTTTTGAGAGAGAAACAAGGAGATAGATAGATAAATAGATAGATAGATGGTTAGATAGATAGATAGATATATAGATGGATAGTTAGATGGATAGACAGATAGATAGATAGATAGACAGATACAAATTGAAAGACGTGAAGTGTTTTGAGTAGGAAGGGAAAGAGAAAAGGAAGGAAGGAGGGAGGGAAGAAGAGAGAGAGAAGGAGGAAAGAGGGAGAGAAGGAGAGAGGGAAGGAGGGAGAGGGAGAGAAGGAGGAAAGAGGGAGAGGAGGAGGAAAGAGGGAGAGAAGGAGAGAAAGGGAGTTTGTAGCACCGTAATAACAGGAAGTTAATTCAACCCATAATGATATCCCATACACACACACACACATACACACACACACACACACACACACACACACACACACACACAGAAAGACAGACACATGGACAGACAGACAGACAGACACATGGAAGACACATGGAGAGGCAGACAGACGCGTGGAGAGACAGACAGACACATGGAGAGACAGACAGACACATGGAGAGACAGACAGACACATGGAGAGACAGACAGACAGACACATGGAGAGACAGACAGACAGACACATGGAGAGACAGACAGACAGACACATGGAGAGACAGACAGACAGACACATGGAGAGACAGACAGACAGACAGACACATGGAGAGACAGACAGACAGACACATGGAGAGACAGACAGACAGACACATGGAGAGACTGACAGACACATGGAGAGACAGACAGACAGACACATGGAGAGACAGACAGACAGACACATGCAGAGACAGACAGACAGACACATGGAGAGACAGACAGACACATGGAGAGACAGACAGACAAATGAGGAAGTAAAGGAGTGTTGTGTTGCTGTGGATGTGACTGAAAGTGTTAAGAGAAATACACTGAGATGGTTTGGCCAGGTGGAGAGGATGGAGGATGAGAGACTGACTAGGAGAGTGTATGTGAGTGAGGTGGAGGGGGAGAGAAGGAGGGAGGGACCAAGGATAAGGTGGAGGGATGGAGTGGAGAGATATATGAGAAAGAGAGGGGGGTGTGAGTTGGAGGGAGGGCAGACAGAAGGTAAACAGGGTGACAGAGGCAGTTTGAGGAGTGTAAAGAACAGTAGCATAAAACACAGAGAGGGAAATGTTGAAGGACAGACGGAATGGCGTTGGCACGTGAATATACAGCATGTAGTGAGGCAGGGAGAGAGAGAGAGAGAGAGAGAGAGAGAGAGAGAGAGAGAGAGAGAGAGGAGGGGATGGCTAGTGAGAAGTAGATAGACTGACAGACAGATTGATAGAGAGAGAGAGAGAGAGAGAGAGAGAGAGAGGAGGGGATGGCTAGTAAGAAGTAGATAGGCTGATAAATAGACAGATTGAGAGAGAGAGAGAGAGAGAGAGAGGGAAGGCTGGGAGGGACTGGAGATGCATTCAGAGATATGTAGGTTTGACGTCACACTGGCTTTGGAGTAATTCCCCTTCCTTTCCCCTCCCCTCCCCTCCCCTCCTTTCCTCTTCTCTCCCTTCCCCTCTCCTCTTCTTCTCTCCTTTCCTCTTCTCTCCCTTCCCCTCCCCTCCGCTCTCCTCCTCTCCCTCCTGTATTTTTGCGACGCATATTACTTCTCTCTCTCTCTCTCTCTCTCTCTCTCTCTCTCTCTCTTTTCCTTTCTTCCTTCTTCCCTTCACTATTTTCTTCCGTCATTCCTTCCTTCCTTCTCTCTTTCCTTCCTTCCTCTCTCCCTCCCTTCCTTCCGTAGTTCTCAATGTTTCGGCTCTAAATCCTTTCCATGCACTTCTTCGTGACTAGCATCATATTCTAGTGTTAAGCTATTGTTCCGACTCAGCATTCAAGATGGAGACATGGTGATGTTAGGCCAAGTTAGTGTGTGTGTGTGTGTGTGTGTGTGTGTGTGTGTGTAGAAATGTATATTTGGATGTGTATATATTCGTGTGTGTATCTGATTATCATCTCCCATACACTCCACATGCCCAAACCATCTCAGTCTACCCCTCCTCATCACAACACAAATATACTCCAGTCCCATCCTTCCTCTCAGCTCTTCCATCGTAAACCCTGCCTTCCCCCCCCCCCAGGCCTTGCACTCAGGGACGCACTACACATCCACCTAATCATTGTCATTTTCGTGCGTTTGAGTCTGCGAATATCCTCTTTTTTTACTGTCCAGGTCTCACTGCCAAACAGCATTACACCTCTAACACGCTGCATACAAAGACCCCTTAGCACGGAGGGAGAGCCCTCTCCATGTTAGGAGGGGCAACAGCTCCCTGAACTTCTTCCAACCACTCCTCACTCTAGCCACAGAGCTAGCTCCTGCCCCACCTCCAGCACAAATAACAAACTCTTCCACACACTCAAGAGACTCACCAGCAGGATCAGTCCTTTCATGCCTGACAGTCCCCACCTGCCCTCCCCGACACACCGCACACATGAAATCAGTATTATCTTGCAGTCTACCTCTAATACCACTACATCTCTTATGCACCGATTTATCACAAACACTGCATTATCTCGCAGTCTACCTCTAATACCACTACATCTGTTATGCACCCATTTATCACAAACACTGCATTATCTTGCAGTCCACCTCTAATACCACAACATCTGTTATGCACCCATTTATCACAAACACTGCATTATCTTGCAGTCTACCTCTAATACCACTACATCTCTTATGCACCCATTTATCACAAACACTGCATTATCTTGCAGTCTACCTCTAATACCACTACATCTCTTATGCACCCACTTATCACAAACACTGCATTATCTTGCAGCCTACCTCTAATACCACTACATCTCTTATGCACCCACTTATCACAAACACTGCATTATCTTGCAGTCTACCTCTAATACCACTACATCTCTTATGCACCCACTTATCACAAACACTGCATTATCTTGCAGTCCACCTCTAATACCACTACATCTCTTATGCACCCATTTATCACAAACACTGCATTATCTTGCAGTCCACCTCTAATACCACTACATCTCTTATGCACCCACTTATCACTGACACTGCACAATATAGAATTACTTCCCACGCCCATGTGTCAAATCGCACATGGCCACTCTCCCTCTTCCTTTACAGTACCGCCACCAACCATAGATACCATCACTTTTGTTTTATCTGCATTTACTCTTAAGCCCTTGTGCCTCATACCTTGTCTCCACTTCCTAAATCTTTCCTCCTCCTCCCTTTCGTTCTCTGCAATCAGCACAAAATCATCAACACAACATCTCCCACGGGAGTCCCTTTCTGAAGTCACGTGAGAGGGCTTCAAGTGCCATGACAAACAACAAGGGGCTCAGGACTGACCCTTGATGCACACCATCATTCACTGGAAACTCATCACTCAGATCTCCATTCACCTTTACCTGGGTGTGAGCACCCACATACATAGCCATAACCACCCTAACCAGCCACTTCTACATCCCAGGCTTTCTCATTAGCCTACCCACTTCACCACCTCCCTAGAGGAGTGTGTGTTAATATTACCTAAATTACTGCTGTTCACAGGAGCCAAACATTTGCTATTATTATTATTATTATTATTATTATTATTATTATTATCAGCATCATTATTATTATTATTATTATCATCATTATTATTGTTATTATTATTATTATTATTATTATTATTATCATCATCATTAATATTATTATTATTATCTGTGGCACCGCATGAAGGGGACCCAAGGAAAGGCTAATGTTTGCTTCCATGTTTACTGACTGTATGTGCTGGAGGTGCGGCGTGACTGGCAGTGTGTGTGTGTGTGTGTGTGTGAGAGAGAGAGAGAGAGAGAGAGAGAGAGAGTTTGTATATGTCTGTCTTGCTGTGTGTGTGTGTGTGTGTGTGTGTGTGTGTGTGTGTGAGAGAGAGAGAGAGAGAGAGAGAGAGAGAGAGAGAGAGAGAGAGAGCTTGTATTTGTACAGTATATGTCTGTTTGTGTTGCTGTGTGTGTGTGTGTGTGTGTGTGTGTGTGTGTGTGTGTGTGTGAGTTTGTATATGTCTGTGTTGCTGTGTGTGTGTGTGTGTGTGTGTGTGTGTGTGTGTGTGAGAGAGAGAGAGAGAGAGAGCGAGAGAGCGTGTATTTGTATATGTCTGTTTGTGTGTGTGTGTGTGTGTGTGTGTGTGTGTGTGTGTATATATACCGGTATCTGTTTGTATGACTGTGGATGTGTATGTATGTATGTGTTTCTATGTACGTGTATGTATGTATATGTATGTATGTATGTTGTGTATGTATGTATGTATGTGTTTATGTCTGTTTGCATACGTCTGTCTCTGTGTGGCTGTGTGTATGCATGTATGAATGTGTGTATGTAAACGTATGCACATGAGTGTATGTGTGTGTGTACGTACGCACATGTGTGTATGCATGTCAGCAGTCAGTGTGTTTTAGCCTTGACTCCAAACATCACCTTAAATTCCTTCAAGATTACCGGTATATTCCCTAACACCACTTCCTTATCGATTTATTTTTGGATACGGCTGGGCAACATCGTTTTGTATGTTATTTATGCAGAGTGTGGTGATATTAGAAGGATTTATGGAACACAGACGAGAACGGCAAGGTGAACTAAACAAAATAAATCGCCGTGGGAGAGGTGTTAGGGAGCTTCCTTAACCAGCGAGAAGACGGGTGGATACAGAGAGAGAGAGAGAGAGAGAGAGAGAGAGAGAGAGAGAGAGAGAGAAGGAAACAGAAAGGAAGAAATGAATGAAGGTGAAAGGAAAAAGGGAGAGAGAGAGAGAGAGAGAGGAAGCACTTCTTCATGACAAGCATTGAGGTGGCTTTAATCTGTTATTACAGACTGAAATAAACAGCTAATAGTGAGGCGTTAGGTACAAGACGGTGTTGGAGGGGGACGCCTTCACGTGGTGGCTCCAATATGAGACACACACACACACACACACACACACACACCATGCGAAAGGGGAGGAGAAGAAAAGGGAAGGGAGGAAGGAGGGGGTGACAAAGGGGAGAATGGAAAGAGAGAAAGAGAAGGATGGGGTGGAGGAGGGAGGAAAAGCGAAAGGGAGAAGGGAGGATAGGGAAGGGAGGAAGGAAGAGTGAGGAGTAGGATGGGAGGAAGGAAGATAGGAAGAAGAGGAAGGAAAGGAAGAGGGAGGGAAGGAGGAAGAGGAAGAATGGGGTAAGTTAAGTAGGCAATAATGTGCTACTAGTACTAGTAGTAGTAGTGGTAGGGTGAAGAGTGCAGGATGGCATCTACTACTGGTAGGGTGAAGAGTGCAGGATGGCATCTACTACTGGTAGGGTGAAGAGTGCAGGATGGCATCTACTACTGGTAGGGTGAAGAGTGCAGGATGGCATCTACTACTGGTAGGGTGAAGAGTGCAGGATGGCATGATATAAGGCAGTCACTGGTGTATACAGACATGTAAGGCCATGATATAAGGCAGTCACTGGTGTATACAGACATGTAAGGCCATGATATAAGGCAGTCACTGGTGTATACAGACATGTAAGGCCATGATATAAGGCAGTCACTGGTGTATACAGACATGTAAGGCCATGATATAAGGCAGTGACTGGTGTATACAGACATGTAAGGCCATGATATAAGGCAGTGACTGGTGTATACAGACATGTAAGGCCATGATATAAGGCAGTGACTGGTGTATACAGACATGTAAGGCCATGATATAAGGCAGTGACTGGTGTATACAGACATGTAAGGCCATGATATAAGGCAGTCACTGGTGTATACAGACATGTAAGGCCATGATATAAGGCAGTCACTGGTGTATACAGACATGTAAGGCCATGATATAAGGCAGTCACTGGTGTATACAGACATGTAAGGCCATGATATAAGGCAGTCACTGGTGTATAGACATGTAAGGCCATGATATAAGGCAGTCACTGGTGTATAGACATGTCAGGCCATGATATAAGGCAGTCACTGGTGTATAGACATGTCAGGCCATGATATAAGGCAGTCACTGGTGTATACAGACATGTAAGGCCATGATATAAGGCAGTCACTGGTGTATAGACATGTAAGGCCATGATATAAGGCAGTCACTGGTGTATACAGACATGTGAGGCCAAGAAAAGTAAGACAAAAGAGAAGCAGTCATGCTGACTTAACCTACACTTAACCTACATACACATACATACACGCACACACACACACATTCACACAGAGTGTATGTATGTGAGTGTCTGTCAATGTACGTGAGTGTGTGTATGTGTGCGCGTGAGTGTGAGTGTGTGCGTGTGAGTGTGAGCGTGTGTGTGTGTGTGGCTGTGTTCCCGAAAGAATGACACACGCACTGGGACTGTCCTCCATGGAGGTACACCTCAGTGGGTGTACTTCCATGGAGTACACCTCAGTGGGTGTACTTCCATGGAGTACACCTCAGTGGGTGTACTTCCATGGAGTACACCTCAGTGGGTGTACTTCCATGGAGGTACACCTCAGTGGGTGTACTTCCATGGAGGTACACCTCAGTGGGTGTACCTCCATGGAGGACAGTTCCAATGCGTGTGTCATATTTTCGGGAACACAGCCACACATACACACGCATACACACTCACATGCACACACTCACACGCACACACACACACACACACATATACACACACACATGCACACTCACATACATACACTCACACATTCACACACACACACATACCTTCACGCAAACTTTCACCAATGAATTTTGTCCTGCCCCGCCCTCAGGGCCTACGGGAGTCACAGATCACACCCACTGCCCGCGCAGTGCGTTTTGTGAGGGGTGGAGGCGAGGCTGGTGGCGTGGTGGGTGGCGTGGTGGTCTGGGTGTGGCCTTGGCCTGGCCTGGCCCGTGGCTGGCTGCACCCAGCACCTGACCGCCGTAAGTGTTCAGTATGTAAGCGAGGGCGGCCTCAACGTTGAGCCGAGTGCCAGTCAGGCATACAGGCGCACCCACCGTGACGGGAAACTTGAACCCTACGGCGTAAAAGTCGGTCAACGCGTTACACGTGTCCCCGTTAAGCCCCCTGAGGGTGGCCTGCTGGTGGGCGTCCATAGACATGTAGCGCACCACCAGGGGAGGCGTCTGGGGGGGTGGGGCCATTTGTGCCGACCTTTGCTTTTGTTTTGTGGCCTTGTTTTGTGCTGGCCCCGGCTGGCCTGGGGGGGCCGGGGCTGGCTATGGCATGGCCTGGGTGGCGGGTTTTGCCGATGTTGTGGTGGGGTTCTTTGCCGATGTTGTGGTGGGGTTCTTTGCCGATGTTGTGGTGGGGTTCTTTGCCGATGTTGTGGTGGGGTTCTTTGCCGATGTTGTGGTGGGGTTCTTTGCCGATGTTGTGGTGGGGTTCTTTGCCGATGTTGTGGTGGGGTTCTTTGCCGATGTTGTGGTGGGGTTCTTTGCCGATGTTGTGGTGGGGTTCTTTGCCGATGTTGTGGTGGCGGTCTTTGCCGATGTTGTGGTGGGGTTCTTTGCCGATGTTGTGGTGGGGTTCTTTGCCGATGTTGTGGTGGGGTTCTTTGCCGATGTTGTGGTGGGGTTCTTTGCCGATGTTGTGGTGGGGTTCTTTGCCGATGTTGTGGTGGGGTTCTTTGCCGATGTTGTGGTGGGGTTCTTTGCCGATGTTGTGGTGGGGTTCTTTGCCGATGTTGTGGTGGGGTTCTTTGCCGATGTTGTGGTGGGGTTCTTTGCCGATGTTGTGGTGGGGTTCTTTGCCGATGTTGTGGTGGGGTTCTTTGCCGATGTTGTGGTGGGGGGTTTTGGCTGTGGTGGGGTTGGGTGTGCTTGGGTGGGGGTTTTGGTTCTGTTGAGGTACATGTGGGAGGTTCCGGTTCAGGTGAGGTTCTCGAGTCAGGAGCTGTATTTTTCTTCTTCTTTCTTTTCCTTTTCCTCTTCTTCAGGGCTTGGGACTGTGCGGGGCTTTCCTGCTGGGCTGGGTCTTCCTCAGCAGGGGGTGAGGGCGTGGCGCCGTTTGTCCCGTCACCTTCCCTCTCGTCCCGTCCCCGTCCATCCCTGGCCACACCCTCCTGTACCTGCATCTGTCCCTTGAGCCGTCCCAGGTCCCTCGCCAACTCTTCCATCATTAGATTCCGTTCCTCCACCTCACGTTGCAACTGCCTCACCAGGACCTGGGAGGCCTCAAGGTCCCGCGTCAGCACCTCTTGCTCCCGTACCTGCCGCCGCAGCCGATCGTTATCAGCCATCTCATCAGCCAGCTCAAGCCGAAGCCGCGCCAATTCTACCCTCTGTGTTACTAGGCCCTTCCGCAGCTCCCACAGAGGGTCCGGGTTGGGGCAGGGAGGCTTCGTTCCTTCTTCCTGCACCTCCTCCAGATCCTCGAGAGCCTCCTAGGCGTGGTCCCGCTCCTGCCCCTCCTCCACACCCCCGACGCCCTCCTGAGTCTGTTCTCGCCCCTGCCCCTCCTCCAGATCCTCGACGCCCTCCTGAGAGTGGTCTCTCTCCTGCCCCTCCTCCAGATCCTCGACACCCTCCTGAGAGTGGTCTCTCTCCTGCCCCTCCTCCACGCCCCCGATAACCCCTGCAGCCCCCTGCGCGTGGCCCTGCTGCAGCCCATCCGCGTCAGGAGGCTCGGCGCCGTCATCCGCGGGGGCGCCACGCCTCCCACGGATCCTGCGCCAGAACTTCCTGAATTTTTTACCGATTTTGCACATTTTTTGTCGTGTTATAAGACGAACGAATGAATTGGTGGTGACCGACAGAACACCAGTGACCTACAAGGGTGATGCAGATGCAGGGAGAGAGAGAGAGAGAATGAATTGGTGGTGACCGACAGAACACCAGTGACCTACAAGGGTAATGCAGATGCAGGGAGAGAGAGAGAGAGAATGAATTGGTGGTGACCGACAGAACACCAGTGACCTACAAGGGTGATGCAGATGCAGGGAGAGAGAGAGAGAGAGAATGAATTGGTGGTGACCGACAGAACACCAGTGACCTACAAGGGTGATGCAGATGCAGGGAGAGAGAGAGAGAGAGAATGAATTGGTGGTGAACGACAGAACACCAGTGACCTACAAGGGTGATGCAGATGCAGGGAGAGAGAGAGAGAGAGAATGAATTGGTGGTGAACGACAGAACACCAGTGACCTACAAGGGTGATGCAGATGCAGGGAGAGAGAGAGAGAGAATGAATTGGTGGTGACCGACAGAACACCAGTGACCTACAAGGGTGATGCAGATGCAGGGAGAGAGAGAGAGAGAGAATGAATTGGTGGTGACCGACAGAACACCAGTGACCTACAAGGGTGATGCAGATGCAGGGAGAGAGAGAGAGAGAGAATGAATTGGTGGTGACCGACAGAACACCAGTGACCTACAAGGGTGATGCAGATGCAGGGAGAGAGAGAGAGGGGGGGGGGAAGTCCTTCAACTCAGCTTTCAATATTGAGCTGTAACAAGAGATTAACATTATAATATGATGCTAGTCACGAGGAAGAGCTGTGCAAATGATGTAGAGCCACATTATTGTCTTCCGCCACCGAGCTACGGGAAATAGGCCTTGGGTTCATTTTTTCTTTGCATATTAAAAAAAAAAAATCTGTGCCTACTAAAACTAACACAAGAATATGGTGCTAGTCACGAAG
>NW_027642870.1:15000-17500 GCF_032717465.1 Coenobita brevimanus
TATTATTATTAGCTATAATATTATTATTATTAATATTGTTCTTATTATCATTATTCTTGTTTTTATTTCCATTAATAATAATAATAATAATAATAATAATATTATTATTATTATTATTATTATTATTATTATCATCATTCACTCATCTTAAATGACAGGACCAACTTGCCTAGCCCCGGGCTCCTACGCTCCTCATGGGGCAACGTAGGATTGCATGATGGAAGGATGGATGGATTATTATTATTATTATTATTATTATTATTATTATTGTTATTATTATTATTATTATTATTCTTTAGTGAATTATCTGTATGTGGCTTTAATTCAGGGCAATCCCCAGGCCCAGTGCAACAGTACACTGGCACAATACAACAATACAGTGGCACAATAGTGATGTATGTAGCCTACCGTAGCTGATTGATGACACAATGGTGACCATGTACGTGTGTATGTATGTATGTGTGTGTGTACGTATGTATGTAGCCTATATATATATATATATATATATATATATATATATATATATATATATATATATATATATATATATATATATATATATATATATATATATATATATATATATATATATATATATATATATATATATATATATATAATGTATGTGTGTGTGTGGATGGATGAATGGATGGATGAAGTGAGTAGCCTGTGTGTGTATGTATGTATGTGTTTGTATTTATGTAGCCTATGTATGTATGTGTGTATATGTGTATATGTATGATTGTACGTATGTACGTACGTACGTGCATTTGTGTATGTATGTATGTATGTATGGAAGCATGTATGTAGCCTGTGTAGACCCTATGTATGTATGTATGTATGTATGTATGTATGTGTGTATGGAAGCATGTATGTAGCGCATGTATGCATGTATGTGTGTATATGTGTTTTTATGTACGTATGTATGTGTGCATGTATGTTTGTACTGATGGCTGGATAGATGGATGTAGCCTATCATGTGTACACGTATGCGTGTATGTATGGAAGCATGTATGTAGCCAATTATGTATGTATGTATGTATGTAAGGTCTTGGCAGCAGAATGTCCTCAGGCCTTAAGTCCACACAGTCCACACCTGACAGGGGGAGCTTGTGTGTGTGTGTGTGTGTGTGTGTGTGTGTGTGTGTGTGTGTGTGTGTGTGTGTGTTTGGGGGGTCAAGCAAGATTTAATTAGATTTTCAAAAGGCTCCGGAGGCAGGAATAAATCGCTCATGATATTGGTGTTGCGGAGGTATGCCATCTCTGAAGGCTTTCTCGTTTGTTCTTATTCCCTGTTTCCTTGCCACAGCTTTGTTTGTTTGTGTGTTTGTCTGTTTGTTTGTGTGGGCTTGTCTGTTTGTTTGTTTGTTATTGTGGTTCCCTAACACCTTTTCCTTTGCGATTTATTTTTAGATATGGCTGGTTAATATCCTTTTGTACGTAATAGTAATAGTAGTAGTAGTAGTAATGATAGTAGTAGTAGTAGTAGTAGTAGTAGTAATGATAGTAGTAGTAGTAGTAGTAGTAGATGAAAATAATGTTAATGGATTGATTTAAGTAGCACAGACGAGGATGTTAAGACGTAATAAGCAAAATAAATCGCTTAGAAAAAGGTGTTTAGGGAGCTTCCTTAACCGATGGGAATACGGGACATGTTGAAAGGGATTTAAAGGTGAACATTCTCTCTCTCTCTCTCTCTCTCTCTCTCTCTCTCTCTCGTACACCTGGCGAGATTAATGCAGGAGCACACACACACACACACACACACACACACACACACACACACACACACACACACACACACACACACACACACATCTAGGTAGTTTTATGAAGACAATCCTTACACTGAATTTATTGTTTAGATAGACAGATAGATAGATAGATAGATAGATAGAGAGAGAGAGAGAGAGAGAGAGAGAGAGAGAGAGAGAGAGAGAGAGAGAGAGAGAGAGACAGACAGACAGACAGACAGACAGACAGATGGAGAGTTGGATAGATAGATAGACAATATAGTTATAGGTAGATAGACAGATAGACAAAGAGATCGATAGGGAGAGAAAGAGATGGATAGATATTTAGATAGATAGGAAAATATATAGAGACAGACAGACAGACAGACATGGCTAGATAGATAGACCTAAATAGGTAGATAGGCAGAGAGACAGTTGGAGAGATGGAAAGGTAAGTAGATAGACAGATAGATAGACAGACATGGGTAGATAGATAGATAGACAGATAGACAGATTTTTGAAACTGAAGGAGTTACATAGAGTCTTTTTAACTCTTCCAAAGGCGAACAGAACTGAATGTGGTGTGGTGTGGTGTGGTGTGGTATTGTGTGGTATGGTGGTGTGGTGTGGTGGTGTGGTATTGTGTGGTATGGTGATGTGGTGTGGTGTGGTGTGGTGGTGTGGTATTGTGTGGTATGATGGTGTGGTGGTGTGTTGTGGTGTGGTGTGGTGTGGTGTTGTGTGTGCATAGAGTGCTGTGTGCATAT
>NW_027642870.1:22500-50000 GCF_032717465.1 Coenobita brevimanus
TTAGTAGTAGTAGTAGTAGCGTTGGTAGTAGTAGTACTGGTAATATTTGGTAGTAGTAGTTGCAGTGGACGGCCAAGTAAGTCAGATTTGAGGTGCGGTTTGACTAGTAACCAAGGAGAAGTTGCATCAGATGACAACAGACGCCTTGTGCAGCAGCAGGGAAAGGGTTAAGTGCAACCTCTATTATCACTGACCTATTGCAAAGGACGCGCCAACACTGCCACAACTGCCTTTAACCGTCCAAACATTTCAAGGACACATTGCAAGGACAGCGGCGCCAAGTTGCAGGCGCTGACCGTTAACGGCAACTTCCTGAGATGTGTTTTGCTTTTAGTAGTCATTTGTTGGACGTATTTGTTTAATCTGGGTGTCCCGTAAGCATTTTCTTGCATTTCTGTCAAGTATAACCTCAGAATTCTCATCATTTGCCTTATTTTGCCATATATACATCTTGTTTGTTGACCGGTAACAAGATGTTGACGCAGAAATGGCGTCAGTCTCGAAGGAATGCTGTGGAGAGGATGCAGGGCCACAACATCGTCTTATTTTGCCTCTGAACTACGGTAAATAAGGTTCACAAAGCCAATAACCTCCCTTAAGATAAATAAACTCTACCATTGCTTCTTTATTACAAGCACGTCAGAAATAATCAAGACATTACCTTTAAACATTCAAAGATTTAAAGAGCTCAGCGTTGCCAATGTTGAGTGATGGTACACCTGAAGGAAGGTCCCGGTGATGCAGTCTTTTAAAAGAAACGACCAACGTATATTACGATGGTGATATTTTCCATTTTATTTCTTTCCATTATATTTCTATCAAATAAAATCTGTACTATCACTTATTGATTTAAAACATGGGTAAAAAATTCATGCAAGTTTGGTTTTAATCGTCTTAAATTTAACTGGAGGAATCTCAAGCACAATGTTGCCTTGGTCACGTGACCCTTGAGATGCAGCGTTGCCAACCATCGGGCAGTCAGTCACCCCGCGGGTCAGGAAGGGGGAGGATGTTGGTGTCGCAGCTGGTATTAACTTGGTGCTGTGCGTATATTGGGCGTTTGCCATTGTGTTTGCCGTGATGAATGGACAGACTGGATTACTGTGGAGGCGAGGCAAGTGGCACAAGTGCCGGAAAAAGGAAACTATGCCTGGTTTGGACAAGATGGTGAGGGGAAATTCATTGTTATTGTTATTTTTAGTAGTATTACTAAGACTTATTACTACTACTGCTACTACTACCACTACTATCACTACTACTATGACTGCTTTTGTTATTACTGTTACTACTTATACAGCAACTATTATTATTATTATTATTATTATTATTGGTGGTGGTATTATTATTATTATTATTATTATTATTGGTGTTATTATTATTATTATTATTATTATTATTATTATCATCATCATCATCATCATCATCATCATCACATTTATGTAATCTTTTCTTTCCACATGACCTACAAACAGGTTATCAGGTCATCTTTAATCTATCGATAATCAAAGATAGACACAAACGCCTTATTCATTTTTCAACCTACCTACCTAGACGAATGTGCCTGCGTATATTCACAAGTCCACTAGCCTACGTACCGTCCACTCACCCAATGTAGTGACAGATCTATTAGATAGATACGTAGAGATAGTTGTAAAATTAGATTAAAAGTTGATTGTAAGGCATCAGCATATATTTTCTCGACCTGTCTGTCCACCTGCCTATTTTTCTATCAGGAAAGTACCATCCACTCACCAGATGTAGTGATAGGTTTACTAGATAGACATATAATTATTGATAATTGCAGAACGTGATTAAAAGTAGATTAAAAGGCATCAGTATTTATTTTTACTACCTGTCTGTCTGCTTACCAATCCGTCATCCACTCATCCGATGTAGCCTAAAGATACATTTATTAGATAGATACCTATGGATGGTTGCACAAGTAGCTATATTAAAAGTTGATTAAAAGGCAATATTCTTTTTTCTCTTACCTGTCTGTCTACGTACCTATCTATCTATCAAGTAGGTACCATCCACTCACCCGATGTAGTGATAGATATGAGACAGCTACATACAGACAGTTGCAAAAAAATAGATTAAAGGTTCATAAAAAGGGATCAATATTTTTTCTACCTGCTTGTCAACTTACCTATCTATCTATCTAGTAGGTACTGCACCATCCACTCATCCGATGTAGTGACAGATTTACTTGATAGATACATACCGTTATAGATAGTTGCAAAAATGGATTGAAAGTTGCTTAAAAGGCACCAATATTTAGCCTACTTTCTCTACCTGTTTTTCTACCTACCTATCTGTCTATGAAGTAGGTACCATCCACTCACCCGATGTAGTGATAGATGTATTATACATACATATAGATAGTTGTAAAAACATCAAAATTTGATTAAAAGGCATAACTAGCCTATTTATTTTCTGTACATGTCTGTCTCCCTACCTGTGTGCCTATCTAGTAGGTACCATCCACTCACCCGATGTAGTGATAGATTTATTTGATAAGATACACGCTGGTATAGACAGTTGCAAAAATAGGTTAAAAGTTGATTAAAAGGCATCAATATTTATCTCAACTACTTGTGTGTATACCTACCTATCTGTCTGCCTAGTAGGTACCATCCACTCACCCGATGTACTGATAGGTATAATGGATACATAAATATAGATTGGTGCAAATTATATTAAAAGATGATTAAAAGGCATCAGTACTTATTATCTCTACATGTCTGTCTACCTTCCAATCTGTCTCTTAAGTAGATACCATCCATTCACCCGATGTGGTGATAGTAGATAGATACATAGTATAGTTGCAAAAATAGATTTAAAGTTGATTAAAAGGCTTCAAAATTTATTTTAATTACCTATCTGCCTAACTGTCTCTCAATCTTGTAGGTACTACCATCCACTGACCTGATGTAGTGATGGATTTATTAGATAGATACATAAAGATAGTTGCAACAAAATGTTAAAGTTGATTCAGAGACATCAATATTTATTTTCTCTACCTATTTATCTGCCTACTATCTATCTACCAAGTAGGTGCCATCCACTCATCCGATGTAGTGATGAAGTTATTGGATAGGTACGCATAGGTAGTTGCAAAAATAGATTAAAAGTCGATTAAAAGGCATGAAAATTTATTTTCTCTTCCAGTCTGTCTACCTAGTTATTTTTCTATCTAGTAGATACCATCCACTCATCCGATGTAGTGATACATTTATTAGATAGATACATATAAATATTTGCGATAAGGCTTCAATATTTATTTTATCTGTCTACCTACTTATCTATCTGTAAAGTAGGTACCATTCACTCACACGATGTAGTGATAGATTTAGATAGATACAGATAGTTGTAACATAGAATTAAAGTTAAATAGAAGGCATCAGTATTTATTTTTTCGACCTGTCTGTCTACCTACCTATCTGTTTATCTAGTAGGTACCATCCACTCACCCGATGTAGTGACATTTATTAGATAGGTACGTACGTATACATAGTTGCAAAAAATTGATTAAAAGTTTATTAAAATGCACCAATATTCATTTTCTCTACCCTATCTATCTATCTAGTAGGTACCATCCACTCACCCGATGTAGTGATAGATTTATTAGAGAGATACCGGGTACATATGGATAGTTGAATAAATACATTAAAAGTTTGTTAAAAGGCATCAGTATTTTTTTTCTCTACCTGTATGCCTACGTATCTATCTTGAAGGTACCATCCACTCACCCGATGTAGTGATAGACTTATTTGATAGATACATGTAGATAGTTGAAAAATAAATTAAAACTTAATTAAAAGGCATCGGTATTTATTTTCCTCTCTCCTATCTATCTATCACCTAGGTACCATCCACTCCTCCGATGTAGTGATAGATTTATTAGATAGATAAGTATAGTTAATTGCAAAAATAGATTAAAAGTTATTTAAAAGGCATCAATATTAATTTTCTTTACCCTATCTGTCTATCAGGTAGGTACCATCCATTAACACGATGTAGTGATAGATTTATTAGATACATAATGAGAGTTACGAAAATAGATTACAAGTTGATTAAAAGACATCTACATTTATTTTCTCTACCTGTCTGTCTACCTACCTACCCGTCTGTCTAGTAGGTACCATCCACTCACCCGATGTAGTAACATTTATTAGATACATATACTGTAGATGGTTACAAAGATTAAAAGTTGAACAAAAGACATCAATATTTATTTTATCTATCTGTCTGCCTACCTACCGTGTCTGCCGAGTAGATGCCATCCACTCATCCGATGTAGGGACAGATTTATTAGACAGGTATAGTACATACAGATAGTTGTGAAAAGGCTTCAGTATTTATTTTCTCTACCTGTCTGCCAGCCTACCTGTATGCCTATAAAATATGTACCATCCACTCACCCGATGAAGTGATAGTTATTAGACAGATAAATATAGGCAGCTGCAAAAATAAATTCAAAGTTGATCAGAAGACATCAGTATTTATTTTCTCTACCTGACTGTCTACCTATCTGTGGATCTACCTATCTAGTACGTACCATCCTCTCACCCGATGTAGTGAAAGATTTATGATAGATACTTTTAGACACCTACAAAAATAGATTAAAATTTAATTATAAGACATCAATATTTATTTTCTCTGCCCTGTCTGTCTACCTACCTATCTGTCTACCCAGTAGGTACCATCCACTCACCCAGTGTAGTGATGGATATATATATATATATATATATATATATATATATATATATATATATATATATATATATATATATATATATATATATGCAAAAATGGATTAAAAGTTATTTTATAGGCATTAATGTTTATTTTTTCTACCTGTCTGTCTGCCTACCTATTTATCTTTATAGAAGGTGCCATCCACTCACCCGATGTAGTAATAAATTTATTAGATAGGTACATAGAGATAGTTGCAAAAGATTTCAGTGTTTATTTTCCTCTACATGTCTGTCCACCTACCTATTTATCTTTGTAGAAGATACCATCCACTCACCAGATGAAGTGATATATTTATTAGAGGAGAACAGAGATAGTTGCGAAAAGGCGTCAGAGTTTATTTTCCTCTACGTCTGTCTATCTACCTATCTTTAAATCAAGTAGGTACCATCCGCTCACCAGATGTAGTGATGAATTTATTAGATAGATACAGATAGTTGCCAATATAGATTAAAATTTGATTAAAAGGCATCAGCATTTATTTTCTTTACCTGTCTGTCTACCTACTTATCCGTCTATCTAGTTGGTGGGCTACCATCCACTCACCCGATGTAGTGACAGATTTATTAGATAAATAAATAAATAGATAGATAGATAGATAGATAGTTGCAAAAATAGATTAAAAGTTGCTTAAAAGGCACCAATATTTATTTTATATACCTGTTTGTCCACGTACCTATGTCTGTCTAGTAGGTACCATCCACTCACCCAGCGCAGTGATAGATTTAATAAATACAGTATATTGTAGTACCTGCAATAGTACAGTGCCAGAAGTGTTTATGCAGTGCCAGGACTGACTGCTGGGCTCTGAACCACTATATATATATTGTAATACCTGCAATAGTACAGTGCCACAAGTGTTTATGCAGTGCCAGGACTGACTGCTGGGCTCTGAACCATTATATATATATTGTAATACCTGCAATAGTAGTAGTAGTAATAGTGGCTGCAACCATAGGCTTATTTGTATGTAAACCCAGTGGACTGCAGGCCAAAACTGCCTTTCTGCAGTCCACCTTGTGTGGTTGTGTATAGGGAAGGATTGAGGGATATTTGTATAGGCTAAATAAGCAGTTTCACCACCTGGTTATATCAGTGCCACCACGTGAAGGCATCCCTTTCCAGCACATCTACTGTATATACCTCCTGCATACTACATACTTTATAAGGTAGCTTTTAACCACAAGCTGTTATTTCATGTCTTATACTGCATAGATGTCAGAGCAGTGTTCCAGGATAGGGTGGTGGTGGTGGTTGTGGTGATGGTGGTGGTGCAAGTCTGATTTGAAATTTGAATCCAGTGCACCACAGGCTTCAATTGCCCTCCTCCTGTATTCCGCCATGCACCTTTTGAGGGATAGGGTGGAAGTTGAAAGACGTTTGTTCAACCACCTTTGGCTCTCCTCTCCTTTCACTGATCCACCTGGTGAACAAGCCTACATCTTTTCTATCCTTAATGACCTAGAGCAGCTTGTACAGCACCCTACCCGTATCCCTGACCGCCTTGGAGAGAGCTCCAACATACTTGACCTCTTCCTTACAACTAATCCTTCTGCTTACACTGTTACTTTTTCCTCTCCGTTGGGCTCCTCTGATCACAACCTTATCACCTTAACCTGTCCTGCTGCTGCAGTAAGGCCTGTGGACCCTCCCAAGAAGCAGCGTCTGTGGCACTTTGGAGCTGCGGATTGGGAGGCCTTCAGGGAATCCTTTGATATTGCCAGGAATGATTATTACCTCCATGGTCGGGAGCCATCTGAGTGTGCCTTGCGCATTACGGAAGTTATTCTCTCGGACATGGAAGCATACATTCCTTTCTCATATCCTGTGACTAATGCAAAAAGGCCTTGGTTTAACCACACTTGTTCTAATGCTGTCAGCAACAAGGAGAGGGCCTGTAAAAGGTACCGGAGCCAACCCACCCCTGAATCTCGTCTCTTATATGTTTCTGCCTGGAAATGTTCGAAGCCTGTTCTTTGCTCTGCAGAAAATAGTTCCATTCGTAATAAATGTTCTGAACTCTCCAACTCAGATTCCCTCCGCTCCTTCTGGCACCTTACCAAAAACCTTTCTAACAACTTTACCTCATCATTCTTCCCTCCTGCTTCCCTCCTCTTTTCCACTCTCATGGCTCTGAAGCATTTTCTTCTACTGATAAAGCAGATCTCTTCGCTCAGACTTTCTTCTCCAGTTTCACCTTAGACGATTCCGGTGCTGTTCCTCCATCACTTCCCCCCTCTGACTTCCTCATGGCTGGCATTAAAATTTCTTTAGCTGATGTATTTTCTGCCATCACTGGCCTCAGTACTAACAAGGCATATGGGCCTGATGGAGTCCCTCCTGTTGTCCTCAAGAACTGTGCTTCTGTGCTTACACCCTGCCTATATCTCTGTTTTTTTTATCAAGGCGAAAATGCACTTGACAGGTTGGTGATGGCTGGCTGAATGCAACATGTCCGAATAACATGGCTGTATTTCATATAATTACTGGTAATTTGAATGGAACCTTACTGACTAACTCAAATACAACGATGTTAGTCGGACATGTTTCACTCAGCCAGTTATCACCAGCCTGTCAAGTATATGTCTGACCCGAAAAAAAAAGAAAAAAGTTGTGTGTAGGTAAACTGTTTTGCCTTTGTGTGTCAACTTGTACCATTCCTTCTTGCTGGAAGTTTGCTCTCATGCTGGAAGTTTGCTCTCCAAAGAAGGGTGACCATTCCCAACCCTCCAACTATCGTCTAATTGCTTTAACATTCTGTATCTCAAAAGTTTTTGAATCTCTTCTTAACAGAAAAATTTTAAAGCATCTTTCCTATCACAACCTTCTTTCTGATCGTCAGTATGGGTTCCGTCAGGGATGCTCCACTGGCGATCTTCTCACCTACCTTTCAGACTCCTGGTCATTCTCTTTTTGGGACTTTGGCAAAAACTTTGCCATTGCACTTGACATCTCAAAGGCTTGTGATAGAGTCTGGCATAAATCTTTAATTTCCAGACTGCCTTCTTATGATTTCTATCCTTTTATCTGTGCCTTTATCTATGGCTTCTTGGTCATTCTATAGCTGCTGTTGTAGACAGTCACAGTTCTTCTAGAACCGTCAACAGTGGTGTTCCTCAGGGCTTTGTCCTATCACCAACTCTCTTCCTTTTATTCATCAGTGACCTTTTAAGCTGTACATCTAACCCTATCCACTCATACGCTGATGATTCCACCCTTCACCTTTCCATTCGGTTCCCGCAACGCCCATCTCAGCAGTTACTTCAACAAACAAGGGATGAGGCTATGGCACACCTAATGTCTGACTTGGCTCGTATTTCTGACTGGGATAAAAGTAATCTTGTTGTTTTGAATGCATCAGAAACTCAGTTTTTACACCTATCAACCCTACAAAATCTTCCACAGGAGTACCCACTAATGTTTAATAATATCCAGCTCAATCCTGCATCATGTTTAAACATAACTGGGGTTTCATTCTCTTGGGTCTTATCTTGGAAAGATCATATTACCTATCTGTAAAATCTGCTTCCAAGAGATTAGGTGTGCTATGCTGACTCTGTGCCTTCTTTACCCCTGCACAGTTGTTGACCTTATAGGCTACACGGGTTTCATTCGCCCGTGTAGAGAACAACTCTCATGTGTGGGCAGGCTTCCCACATACAGCTCTTCTCAATAGGGTGGAGTCAAAGGCTTTTCGTCTCATTAACTCTCCTCTTCTTACTGACTCCCTTCAACCTCTGTCTCTTTGCCGCACTGTTGCATCTTTATCTCTTTTCTGTCGCTACTTCAATGGTCACTGCTCCTCTGAATTGTCTTCTTGCATCCCTCCACCACTGTGGCGGGCACTTAGCACCAGTTTAGCAAAAAACTCTCATCCCTTTTCTGTCCAACTCTCTAGTGCAAAAGTTAACCGTTACTCCCAGTCCTTCATTTATGCAACAGGTCAACTCTGGAACTGTCCCCCTCTGTCTGTATTTCCTACTTCCTATGATTTCCAGTCTTTCAAACGCAGTGTGTCCAGGCATCTGGAAATGAACGGATCTTGAATTTCGCTCTTTTGTATTGTTTTTGTTTTCCTCTTGGAAGGAACGATTTGCGGGCTCATGGCCTTTGGTTCCTTTTTCCTTGCATTAAAAAAAAGTTGACGGATGTTTGTATGAGTGAGCAGTGGACCCGTCTGGTGTTATTGGTGCCACCACGTGAAGGCGACACTGTCCACCACTACATCATTAGAATTAACCTACTACTACTATCATCATTAGCAGCAGCAGTACTATCCATATACCACCATCATCATCATCACTAATAGTATACCATCACCAGCCACCTCTTCCTACACATCATCATCATCATCATCACTAATAGTATACCATCACCAGCCACCTCTTCCTACACATCATCATCACCATCATTATCATCATCACTAATAGTATACCACCACCAGCCACCTCTTCCTACACATCATCATCACCATCATTAACATCATCACTAATAGTATACCATCACCAGCCACCTCTTCCTACACATCATCATCACCATCATTATCATCATCATCATCATCACTAATAGTATCCTTACCACCACCATCCACCTCTTCCTACACATCATCATCATCATCATCATCATCATCATCATCACTAATAGTATCCTTACCACCACCATCCACCTCTTCCTACACATCATCATCACCATCATTATCATCATCACTAATAGTATACCATCACCAGCCACCTCTTCCTACACATCATCATCATCATCATCATTATCATCATCACTAATAGTATACCACCACCATCCACCTCTTCCTACTCATCATCATCATCATCATCATCACTAATAGTATACCACCACCATCCACCTCTTCCTACACATCATCATCATCATCATCACTAATAGTATACCACCACCATCCACCTCTTCCTACACATCATCATCATCATCATCATCATCATCATCACTAATAGTATCCTTACCACCACCATCCACCTTTTCCTACACATCATCATCATCATCATCATCATCATCATTAATAGTATCCTTACCACCACCATCCACCTCTTCCTACACATCATCATCATCATCATCATCATCATCATCACTAATAGTATACCACCACCATCCACCTCTTCCTACACATCATCATCATCATCATCATCATCATCACTAATAGTATCCTTACCACCACCATCCACCTTTTCCTACACATCATCATCATCATCATCATCATCATCATCATCATTAATAGTATCCTTACCACCACCATCCACCTCTTCCTACACATCATCATCATCATCATCATCATCATCATCACTAATAGTATCCTTACCACCACCATCCACCTCTTCCTACACATCATCACCATCATCATCATCATCATCATCATAACCGTATTGTTGTCATATCATCATCATTATCTATAGTATCCTTACTATCTCTATATGCTTCCCCTCCTCCTGCATCATCATCATCATCATCATCATCATCATCATTAATAGTATCCTTACCACCATCATCCACATTTTCCTACACATCACCATCATCATCATCATCATCATCATCACCGTATTGTTGTCATATCATCATCATTATCGATAGTATCCATACTATCTCTGTATGCTCCTCCTCCTCCTGCATCATCATCATCATCATCATCATCGCCTTATCATTGTCACCATCATCACCATTAGCATTATCATCCTTACTGGCTTTATCGTCTTCCATCTAAACCATCCTCATTCACATCAGGATTGTTTTAAGTATGATCGCCACTAAAATTAGTCTCCTGACTGAGCCTATCCTCCTCTTTCTAAACCATCATCACCACCATCATCACCACCTTATCATTGTCACTGTCATCACCATTATCAATAGCATCATTACTAGCCTTATATCATCTTCCATCAAAACATCATCCCCAGGATTATTGTCGCTATGAATGCCATCAAGAATAGTATTTTGCCTGGCCCTATCCTGCAGCTTCTAAATCATCATCATCATCATCATCATCATAACAGTCCAGTCATTTTCACTATCATCGCCATTAAGAACGGTACCCTTACTACCCTTCTCCTCCTAAATTATCATCATCATCATCATTATCATCATCATCATTATCATCATCATCATCATCATCGTCACAGCCGTAGCATTTTCTCTCTCAAGGCTACTAACTGTGCTATCTATACTGTCCCTATCCTCCTCCTGGTAAATCATCATCATCATCATCATCATCATCATCATCATCGTCACAGTCTTATCATTTTCTCTCTCATGGCTACTAACTGTGCTATTCATACTGTCCCTATCCTCCTCCTGGTAAATCATCATCACCATCATCATCATCATCATCATCATCATCATCATCATCGTCACAGGCCTATAATTTTCTCTCTCATCACTACTAACTATGGAATCCATACTGTCCCTATCCTCCTCCTGGTAAATCATCATCATCAACAGATTCATTGCACCTTTGCTGTAATGTGTTATAATGTTTATCAGTCGGGTTCCACCTTTCCTATATAATATTACATTGGGATGGATTCAAACATAAATTCCTCGCTGCTCAGCGTCGAAGCTTGGCAAATTTCCAGCGATAATTTCCCAGCCATCGCAGACCGCCAATTGTAGTCATTTCGTCCTGAGAAGTGTAACCAAGTGTCATAGTCTGAGTCCTCTGCTTTCAGATACACCCAACTGAAAGATAGTTGACAATTCCATTTTGTAGCCTGGGTGGAAGTTAGCTATTTGCAGCGAGCCCTAGCCATCAGGGAAATGGCTGCCATCATTGTCAGTTGTGTGCGGTTGACACAAGGGGAAAGCAGGGCCAATGCCACCCATTTAAAAGTAAAGGAAAAGAGGTTAGGCTGCCGGTGGCCCTGGCAAAAAAGATACAAAACCAAACATACACTTCACTTTAACAAAACAAAGGTTGAACACTGGAATACTGAACCAGGGCCAAAAGGACAAGTGCAATTCGTTTATACGTTCCCAGATCCAGTGCCACTGCACATCAAAGGAGAATAACTGTAATTTAAGGTTAAAAGTGGAAGAAAAACACTGAAAAAATGCTTTTCGAATATCAACCAAACAATATTTTCTCCGGTTGAATGCCACCCTGTCCAGCCTCCTAACGCTAACATCCCCCCACCGCAGAGCTGGGAGAGGAGCGCACCCACCCCCACCCACTTACCACGATGAAAACCCCCCTAAGTCGGGAAAGGAGGAGGAAGACACCCATCCTGTCCAGGCTCACGAGCATGGTGAGGAAAAGGAGGAGCAGGCGGGCACCCACCCTGTCCTGGCTCACGAGCATGGTGAGGAAAAGGAGGAGCAGGCGGGCACCCAGCCAGTCCTGGCTCACGAGCATGGTGAGGAAAAGGAGGAGCAGGCAGGCACCCACCCTGTCCTGGCTCACGAGCATAGAGAGGAAAAGGAGGAGCAGGCAGGCACCCACCCTGTCCTGGCTCACGAGCATAGAGAGGAAAAGGAGGAGCAGGCGGGCACCCACCCTGTCCTGGCTCACGAGCATGGACAGGAGGAGGAGCAGGCCTGCACCCACCCTGTCCTGGCTCACGAGCATGGAGAGGAAAAGGAGGAGCAGGCCTGCACCCAGCCAGTCCTGGCTCACGAGCATGGTGAGGAAAAGGAGGAGCAGGCGGGCACCCACCCTGTCCTGGCTCACGAGCATAGAGAGGAAAAGGAGGAGCAGGCGGGCACCCACCCTGTCCTGGCTCACGAGCATAGAGAGGAAAAGGAGGAGCAGGCGGGCACCCACCCTGTCCTGGCTCATGAGCATGGAGAGGAAAAGGAGGAGCAGGCGGGCACCCACCCTGTCCTGGCTCACGAGCACGGTGAGGAAAAGGAGGAGCAGGTGGGCACCCACCCTGTCCTGGCTCACGAACATTTTGAGGAAAAGGAGGAGCAGGCGGGCACCCACCCTGTCCTGGCTTACGAGCATGGTGAGGAAAAGGAGGGGCAGGCGGCCACCCAAGCAGTCCTGGCTCATGAGCATGGTGAGGAAAAGGAGGAGCAGGCGGGTACCCACCCTGTCCTGGCTCACGAGCATGGTGAGGAAAAGGAGGAGCAGGTGGGCACCCACCCTGTCCTGGCTCACGAGCATGGTGAGGAAAAGGAGGAGCAGGCCTGCACCCACCCTGTCCTGGCTCACGAGCATGGTGAGGAAAGGGAGGAGCAGGCGGGCACCCACCCTGTCCTGGCTCACGAGCATGGTGAGGAAGAGGAGGAGCAGGGCTGCACCCACCCTGTCCTGGCTCACGAGCATGGTGAGGAAAAGGAGGAGCAGTCAGGCACCCACCCTGATGTGGCTCACGAGCATGGTGAGGAAAGGGAGGAGCAGGCAGGCACCCACCCTGTCCTGGCTCACGAGCATTTTGAGGAAAAGGAGGAGCAGGCGGGCACCCACCCTGTCCTGGCTCACGAGCATGGTGAGGAAAGGGAGGAGCAGGCGGGCACCCACCCTGTCCTGGCTCACGAGCATGGTGAGGAAAGGGAGGAGCAGGCCTGCACCCACCCTGTCCTGGCTCACGAGCATGGACAGGAGGAGGAGCAGGCCTGCACCCACCCTGTCCTGGCTCACGAGCATGGTGAGGAAAAGGAGGAGCAGGCGGGCACCCACCCTGTCCTGGCTCACGAGCACGGTGAGGAAAAGGAGGAGCAGGCGGGCACCCACCCTGTCCTGGCTCACGAGCAAGGTGAGGAAAAGGAGGAGCAGGCCTGCACCCACCCTGTCCTGGCTCACGAGCATTGTGAGGAAAAGGAGGAGCAGGCGGGCACCCACCCTGTCCTGGCTCACGAGCATGGTGAGGAAAAGGAGGAGCAGGCGGGCACCCACCCTGTCCTGGCTCACGAGCACGGTGAGGAAAAGGAGGAGCAGGCGGGCACCCACCCTGTCCTGGCTCACGAGCACGGTGAGGAAAAGGAGGAGCAGGCGGGCACCCACCCTGTCCTGGCTCATGAGCATGGAGAGGAAAAGGAGGAGCAGGCGGGCACCCACCCTGTCCTGGCTCACGAGCACGGTGAGGAAAAGGAGGAGCAGGCGGGCACCCACCCTGTCCTGGCTCACGAACATTTTGAGGAAAAGGAGGAGCAGGCGGGCACCCACCCTGTCCTGGCTCATGAGCATGGTGAGGAAAAGGAGGAGCAGGCGGGCACCCACCCTGTCCTGGCTCACGAGCACGGTGAGGAAAAGGAGGAGCAGGCGGGCACCCACCCTGTCCTGGCTCACGAGCATGGTGAGGAAAAGGAGGAGCAGGCGGGCACCCACCCTGTCCTGGCTCACGAGCATGGTGAGGAAAAGGAGGAGCAGGCGGGCACCCACCCTGTCCTGGCTCACGAGCATGGTGAGGAAAAGGAGGAGCAGGCGGGCACCCACCCTGTCCTGGCTCACGAGCATGGTGAGGAAAAGGAGGAGCAGGCGGGCACCCACCCTGTCCTGGCTCACGAGCATGGTGAGGAAAAGGAGGAGCAGGCCTGCACCCACCCTGTCCTGGCTCACGAGCATGGTGAGGAAAAGGAGGAGCAGGCGGGCACCCACCCTGTCCTGGCTCACGAGCATGGTGAGGAAAAGGAGGAGCAGTCAGGCACCCACCCTGATGTGGCTCACGAGCATGGTGAGGAAAGGGAGGAGCAGGCAGGCACCCACCCTGTCCTGGCTCACGAGCATTTTGAGGAAAAGGAGGAGCAGGCGGGCACCCACCCTGTCCTGGCTCACGAGCATGGTGAGGAAAGGGAGGAGCAGGCGGGCACCCACCCTGTCCTGGCTCACGAGCATGGTGAGGAAAAGGAGGAGCAGGCCTGCACCCACCCTGTCCTGGCTCACGAGCATGGAGAGGAAAAGGAGGAGCAGGCCTGCACCCACCCTGTCCTGGCTCACGAGCATGGTGAGGAAAAGGAGGAGCAGGCGGGCACCCACCCTGTCCTGGCTCACGAGCACGGTGAGGAAAAGGAGGAGCAGGCGGGCACCCACCCTGTCCTGGCTCACGAGCACGGTGAGGAAAAGGAGGAGCAGGCCTGCACCCACCCTGTCCTGGCTCACGAGCACGGTGAGGAAAAGGAGGAGCAGGAGGGCACCCACCCTGTCCTGGCTCACGAGCATTGTGAGGAAAAGGAGGAGCAGGCGGGCACCCACCCTGTCCTGGCTCACGAGCATGGTGAGGAAAAGGAGGAGCAGGCGGGCACCCACCCTGTCCTGGCTCACGAGCATTGTGAGGAAAAGGAGGAGCAGGCGGGCACCCACCCTGTCCTGGCTCACGAGCACGGTGAGGAAAAGGAGGAGCAGGCGGGCACCCACCCTGTCCTGGCTCATGAACATTTTGAGGAAAGGGAGGAGCAGGCGGGCACCCACCCTGTCCTGCCTCACGAGCAAAGTGAGGAAAAGGAGGAGCAGGCGGGCACCCACCCTGTCCTGGCTCACGAACATTTTGAGGAAAAGGAGGAGCAGGCGGGCACCCACCCTGTCCTGGCTCACGAGCGTGGTGAGGAAAAGGAGGAGCAGGCGGGCACCCACCCTGTCCTGGCTCATGAGCATCGTGAGGAAAAGGAGGAGCAGGCGGGCACCCACCCTGTCCTGGCTCATGAGCATGGTGAGGAAAAGGAGGAGCAGGCGGGCACCCACCCTGTCCTGGCTCATGAGCATGGTGAGGAAAAGGAGGAGCAGGCGGGCACCCACCCTGTCCTGGCTCACGAGCATGGTGAGGAAAAGGAGGAGCAGGCGGGCACCCACCCTGTCCTGGCTCACGAGCATGGTGAGGAAAAGGAGGAGCAGGCGGGCACCCACCCTGTCCTGGCTCACTAGCATTTTGAGGAAAAGGAGGAGCAGGCGGGCACCCACCCTGTCCTGGCTCACGAGCATGGTGAAGAAAAGGAGGAGCAGGCGGGCACCCACCCTGTCCTGGCTCACGAGCATGGTGAGGAAAAGGAGGAGCAGTCAGGCACCCACCCTGTCCTGGCTCACGAGCATGGTGAGGAAAAGGAGGAGCAGGCGGGCACCCACCCTGTCCTGGCTCACGAGCATTTTGAGGAAAAGGAGGAGCAGGCGGGCACCCACCCTGTCCTGGCTCACGAGCATGGTGAGGAAAAGGAGGAGCAGGCGGGCACCCACCCTGTCCTGGCTCACGAGCATGGGACAGGAAAAGGAGGAGCAGGCCTGCACCCACCCTGTCCTGGCTCACGAGCATGGTGAGGAAAAGGAGGAGCAGGCCTGCACCCACCCTGTCCTGGCTCACGAGCATGGTGAGGAAAAGGAGGAGCAGGCGGGCACCCACCCTGTCCTGGCTCACGAGCACGGTGAGGAAAAGGAGGAGCAGGCGGGCACCCACCCTGTCCTGGCTCACGAGCACGGTGAGGAAAAGGAGGAGCAGGCGGGCACCCACCCTGTCCTGGCTCACGAGCACGGTGAGGAAAAGGAGGAGCAGGCGGGCACCCACCCTGTCCTGGCTCACGAGCAAAGTGAGGAAAAGGAGGAGCAGGCGGGCACCCACCCTGTCCTGGCTCACGAGCATGGTGAGGAAAAGGAGGAGCAGGCGGGCACCCACCCTGTCCTGGCTCACGAGCATTGTGAGGAAAAGGAGGAGCAGGCGGGCACCCACCCTGTCCTGGCTCATGAGCATGGTGAGGAAAAGGAGGATCAGGCGGGCACCCACCCTGTCCTGGCTCATGAGCATGGTGAGGAAAAGGAGGAGCAGGCCTGCACCCACCCTGTCCTGGCTCATGAGCATGGTGAGGAAAAGGAGGAGCAGGCGGGCACCCACCCTGTCCTGGCTCATGAACATGGTGAGGAAAAGGAGGAGCAGGCGGGCACCCACCCTGTCCTGGCTGACGAGAATGGTGAGGAAAAGGAGGAGCAGGCGGGCACCCACCC
Source organism: Coenobita brevimanus (assembly GCF_032717465.1). NCBI lineage: Eukaryota > Metazoa > Arthropoda > Malacostraca > Decapoda > Coenobitidae > Coenobita > Coenobita brevimanus. The sequence goes on from NW_027642870.1 coordinate 39,140, forward strand.
TGTCCTGGCTGACGAGAATGGTGAGGAAAAGGAGGATCAGGTGGGCACCCACCCTGTCCTGGCTCACGAGCATGGTGAAGAGAAGGAGGAGCAGGCCTGCACCCACCCTGTCCTGGCTCACGAGCATTTTGAGGAAAAGAAGGAGCAGGTGGGCACCCACCCTGTCCCGGCTCACTAGCATGGTGAGGAAAAGGAGTAGCAAGCGGGCACCCACCCTGTCCTGGCTCACGAGCATGGTGAGGAAAGAGTAAAGGTCGGCCAAATGAGTGATATACATAGAGATGTCTTCACAGAAAAGACGGGATCGACCAGAAATTAGCGTAGGTATGCAGAAAATAAAATGCATAGGGAATCGTCAATGCACCTACTGCAGAAATATAATGAACTTTTCCCAATTACTGAGGTGCCCCCCATGGGTTTGACTAAGACCTAGCGCAGTAATTGGAAAAAGAAACAGTTTAACTCGCGACTCAGGATTGCGCACAAATATTTTTTAGACCATCCTGATCAGAGACCTCCAGAACCTGATATCTGCCGCAATAACTCAAAGGTTTGTCCTGAACTCCACAGCACGGCATCACACATCAGTGGAGAGTCTGGCTGCCCTGCCCCTAGACCACCCCATATCCAGGGATGGCCTGGATCCCTGCATTGAGCTCGTCACTTTTGTCTTTACCTTTGACTTTATTACTCACTTATAATATCCATATTTATTAAATAGGCATTAATACTTCTTTACTGACAGCCATTTACTGTACATTAGCATTACTGACTGAAGATAGGAAATGACTTTGACATGGAGTGGAACCGGTGGCCCGATTGGACTGGAAATGGTTTTAGTCTTCAAGTCAGAATCTTTTAATAGTACCTTGTTCTAGCAAACACGGCGCTACATGTGGTGGTGTTTGGTGTGTGATGGTAACAACCAAACATACAGGAATCAGGTCATTATAATATAGATATTAAAACACACCATTTATACGTGACAGTAGCGTACGTCAAAGCTAGATCGACTGTCCAGTAGCCATAAAAGGAAACATTAAGCCAATCTATAAAGTTTGTGTCCATCGCTTCACCATTATCGCCCTTCACTCTCACTCACTTGCCCACTTACTCGCTTTCTTACTCACCCACTCACTCACTCACTCACCCACTCACTCACTCACTTTCTCACTCACCCACTTTCTCATTCACTCACTCACTCACTCACTCACCCACTTTCTCATTCACTCACTCACTTTCCCACCCACCCACGCACTCACTCAGTCGCTTTCTCACTCAGTCACTCGCTTTTTCACTTACTCGCTTTCTCACCCACTCACACACTTTCTCACCCACTCATTCGCTTTCTCACCCACTCGCTTTCTCTCTCACTTACCCACTCACTCACTGCCTTTCTCACTGACCCACTCACTCACTCAGTCACTTTCTCACTCACCCACTCACTCACTCACTCACTCACTCACCCACGAATATATATATATATATATATATATATATATATATATATATATATATATATATCATCAGCCATAACTAGTCCACTGCTGAACAAAGGCCTCCCCCAAACTTTTCCACGAATTCCTTGACTAAGCCAATCTTTGCCACGTTTTCCCTGCAAATTTCTCTATCTCACCTCTCCATCTGTCTGGCCTTTTTCTGCTACACTTACATGCTCTTGGTGTCCAGTGAGTCAGCCTCTTGCTCCATCGGTTATCTCTTATTCTTGCTTTATGGCCTGCCCACCTCCATTTCTGTTCATTTATAACTTCTATAATATCTCTGACTTTAGTCTGCTCTCTCACCCTGTCTCTTAAAGATATTCCCAACATTGACCTTTCCATTGCTCTCTGAGAACGGATTAATTTATTTTCCATTGATTCTGTCAATTACCAGGTCTCACAACCATACGTCATAGCTGGAATTATACATTCGTTATATACTTTTCGTTTCATACAAACTGGCAAGCTACTTTTCGTAATGTCTCTATGATTTCCGAAAGCTTTCCATCCAATTGTAATGCGTCTTTTTATTTCGCTATCATTATCTTTCGTTAATTTTAGTATTCGTCCCAAGTAGGCGTACTCCTTAACTTCTTCAAGAATTTCATCGCTTATTCTGATGACGCTCTTTGGTGTTTGTGAATTAAACATTAGTTTTTCTCCGGTTCATCTTCAATCCTACTTTCAGACTTTCTCTGTTTAGGTCATTTAACATTTCTTGCAATGCCTCCGCTGTTTCTGAGATTAGGACAATGTCATCTGCAAATCTTAAATGGTTTAGCTTTTCTCCATCAATGTTCACTCCTTTGTTTTTCCAGTCTAGCTTTCTGAAAATACTTTCTAGGCATGCTGTAAATAACTTTGGTGAAATTGTATCTCCCTGACGCACGCCTTTCTCATTGTTAATTTTTTCCGAGTCCTTATGTAATTTAACTATGGCAGTTCCCTCTTTATATATGTCTTCGAGCAGTTTTACAATGTTCTCACTCACTCCTTGTTCTCGCAATGAATTTATAATCGCTATGTGCTCCACTGAATCAAAAGCCTTTTCGTAATCAACAAAACCTAAGCACAGTGGTTTATTATATTCTGTAGTTTTCTCAATTAGCTGATTCAATGTATGTAGATGATCAGTGGTCGAATACCCGCTTCGGAATCCTGCCTGTTCACGAGGTTGGTTTTCCTCCAAAATTGTTGTTATTCTGTTGGTAAGGACTTTAGTGAAGAGTTTGTAAATGACTGATAATAAGCTAATGGGTCCATAGTTACTAAGATCTTTTGAGTCACCTTTTTTGTAGAGTAAAATAACTATTGCATATATATATATATATATATATATATATATATATATATATATATATATATATATATATATATATATATATATATATATTAAAGCCAATCTATAAAGTTTGTGTCCATCGCTTCACCATTATCGCCCTTCACTCCCACTCACTATCTCACCCGCTTTCTCACTTACCCACCCACTCACTCACTCACTTCTCACTCACTCACTCACTCACTTTCTCACTCACCCACTTGCTCACTCACTCACTCACTCGCTTTCTCACTCACCCACTCACTCACTTGATCGTTTTCTCACTCCCCCCTGGCTCACTCTCATTCTCAATCGCATACTCACTCACCCACTCACTCACTCACCCACTCACTCACCCACTTTCTCACTCACTCACTTTCCCACTCATTCACTCACACACCCACCCATCCACTCACTCACTCACTCGCTCGCTTTCTCACTCACTCACTTTGTCGCTCACTCATTCACTCACTCACTCACTTACCCACCCACCCACCCACCCACCCACTCACTTACTCACATTCCCACTTACACATTCACCCACTCACTTACCCACTTCTCCATTTACTCCCTCACCCACTTCTCCATTTACTCCCTCACCCACCCCCACACTCACTCAGTCACCCACTTACCATCACTCACCCACACACCCAACCACCCACCCACACAAAATCCCACAAACACACACACCCACACACTCACCCATTCATTCACTCACTCACCCACTTATTTATTCACCCATTTACTCCCTCACTCACCCCCTCACTCACACAGTCACCCACTTACCTTCAGTCACCCACTTACCTTCACTCACCCACTCATTCACTCTCTTACTTGCTCTCTCTCACCCACTCACTCACTCACTCACCCATTCATTCACTCACTCACCCACTCACTCATTCACCCACTTACCCATTCATTCACTCACTCACCCACTTACTTATTGACCCATCCACTCACTCACTCACTCACCCATTCATTCACTCACTCACCCACTTACTTATTCACCCATTCATTCACTCACTCACTCACCCACTCACTCACTCACTCACCCATTCATTCACTCACTCACCCACTCACTCACTCACTCACCCATTCATTCACTCTCTTACTTGCTCACTCACTCACCCACTCACTCACTCACCCATTCATTCACTCTCTTACTTACTTGCTCACTCGCTCACCCACTCACTCACTCACCCATTCATTCACTCACTCACCCACTCACTCACTCACACACCCATTCATTCACTCACACACCCATTCATTCACTCACTCACTCACTCACCCACTCACCCACTTACTCACCCATTCATTCACTCACTCACTCACTCACTCATTCTCACTCACACACCCACACACTCACTCACTCTAGCACTGTTAAAATTAGTCAGTCAAAGGCTCACTCAACATGCCATTCTCTCCATCACTGTCACTCGAGAATTTCAGTTATTACATTTGGATATCAGTTGAGTGTGTGTGTGTGTGTGTGTGTGTGTGTGTGTGTGTGAGAGAGAGAGAGAGAGAGAGAGAGAGAGAGAGAGAGAGAGGAATCTGAAGGCGTGAAATTACAGCAGAGAAGTGCAATGGGAAGCGAGAAGAAGTATTTAGGAGATGGCGGGAGTGAGAGAGGGAAAATAGGGAGTGAGGGATTGGCAGATGTAAATTTGGGGAGTGAAGGAGCGAGAGTAATTTTCTGGATGGGTGAGGGAGGAGTGGAGGATGAGGCAGTGAATTAAAATCGAGAGACTGAGGCTTGAGTGTGTCATTGTTGGAACAGATCTAATATTTCACTCCAGCTAATGCCAGATGATTTTATTCAGCTGAGAGTAAATTATAGGAGCCTGAGAGGGTTATCTGAGGCTTTAGCCGGAATCTGAGGAGTTAAATGAATGATGAATATTATTATGTATCAGAATGGTATAGATTTATCGAAGAAACGGTTTTTAAATAAGGCGCCAGTATCAGGAATTAGAATGGCAGGGAAATTTGATATTCAGGTTTGATATTTCGTCCTTATATATTTTCATAAATTTACAATACAGCGTTTATCTATTTCTTCTTGCAGAATTTATATTTGTCCGAGGTTCGTTCGATATTTTATCTTGGGTTATTTTCATAATCTTATAATGTGGCATGCAATTCTCTATCTTTTTACATTAATAATTTTGACGAGACCTTCAAGACTTGTTGCTCTAAGCGACGTGAACACACCCTTCCACAGTGGCTGTCGTCTGCAGGATTGTTGTGACATTTTAAACTGAGTGTGCTGGGAAAGGTGCGCATTATCTTGGTTAACTTCATCACAAAATTACAATGCTTTGGAATTGCTGGAAATGGCCTCGCATGGCATCACCAATTTCTAACCGGGAAGAAAATGTCTGTTGTGGTGGATGGTGGTAGAGTTGCTTCCGAGCTGTGTTAAGTGGAGTACCCCAGGGGCCAGTGTTAGGCCCTGTATTGTTTTTTTTATACATCAGCCACTTGACTTTAGCTTTGAACTGGCAATACAAGAGTTTTGCTAATGATTTAGAAATATATTTAAAAGTTAACAGGAACAGTAGTGTGTGTATTCTCTGTGGTCTTACCAATTGTCAGCGTGATATAGACATGGTGAACAATATAAGTGCCCCCACAAACTCCTGCAAGTTATCAGTGTTTGCCGGATCACTAAATAGCGTGGGGTCACTACACGCTCAGACTTGGTGTACCATCCTTTAAAAAAATTCCTGTCGGGATTGTTGCTCATGCATAAAGCATTATACAGTACCAGTATTGTATTCATCTTAGATATTTTACTGATGCACTAAATGACATTTATGCTGAAAAGTTCTCCATAGAGTTTGCTAAAAACCATGCAAGCTTATTGTGTGTGTTTGTATTCAGCACATTTTTACCAAGTGTTATGAATCTTATGACAGAATAGATAGGCAAGGTATGTGGAAGGTATTAAGAATATATGGAGTGGATGGGAAATTGTTGAGTGCTGTGAAGAGTATGTACGAGGGAGCTAGGGCTACGGTGCGAGTGGATGGTGAGCTGAGTGAGTTCTTTGATCTCAGTGTGGGACTGAAACAGGGTTGTGTGATGTCTCCATGGCTGTTTAATATATACATGGATGGGGTTGTAAAGGAGGTGCAGGGTAGGGCAGTGGATGTGGGGGTGGCTCTAATGAATGAGGGTGAGATTTGGAAGATTCTGGTGTTGCTGTTTGCTGATGATACAGTATTGTTGAGTGAAGATGAATGGGAGTTGCAAGGTTTGGTGAATGAATTTGGGACAGTATGTAGGAGGAGGAAGCTGAAAGTTAATGTAAACAAAAGTAAAGTTATGGTGTTTGAGAGGAATGAAGTCACAGAATGTACAGTGAGGTTGGATGGTGAGGATATGGAGAATGTGAGTGCATTCAAGTACTTGGGTAGTGTGATGAGTAAGGATGGAACTTTGGGGGATGAAGTGCGTGAAAGGGTACAGCAGGGAAGGAAGGTCGTTGGTACACTGAAAGCAGTGATGAGAAATAGGGAGGTGAGTATGGAAGTTAAGAAGTCACTGCATGATATTATTGTGATCCCTACCCTGACGTATGGAAGCGAGGCGTGGACCTTGCAAGAGGGGAACAAGTCAAGAGTGAGAGCAGTGGAAATGAGTTACTTGAGAGGAGCATGTGGAGTGACGTGGAGGGACAGGTTGACGAATGAAGAAGTGAAGGAACGTTGTGGGGTGGATGTGGACATGTGGAGAGAATGGAGAATGAAAGACTGACTAAGAGGGTGTATGTAGGTGAGGTGGAGGGAGGGAGAGGGAGAGGTAGACCGAGGATGAGGTGGAGAGATGGAGTTGAGAGGTATATGAGGGAGGGGGGGTGAGTTGGGGGAGGGTAGTCAAATGGTGGGTGACAGAGCGACTTGGAGAGGTTTTGTCTGTGGCCACCCTTTGCGGGATTAGGGCGTCGGGCTATAGATAGATAGATAGATTATTATTATTATTATTATTATTTCTCACCATCCAACATCGCTGTACATTCACTAACTTCACCTCTCTCAAAGACCATCACTTTACTCTTCCCTACATTTAAGTACTTGGGTAGTGTGATGAGTAAGGATGGAGGTTTGGAGGATGAAGTGCTTGAAAAGGTACAGCAGGGAAGAAAGGTTGTAGGTTCTTTGAAAGCAGTGATAAGAAACAGGGAAGTGAGCATGGAAGTGAAAAAGTTACTACATGACAGTATTGTGATACCAACTCTAACGTATGGAAATGAAGCTTGGACGTTGTTGGAAGGACACAAGTCAAGAGTGAGAGCAGTGGAAATGAGTTATTTAAGAGGAGCCTGTGGAGTCACATGGAGAGACAGGCTGACGAATGAGGATATAAAGGAGCGTTGTGGTGTTGATGTGGATGTGATAGGAAGCGTTATGAGGAACACACTGAGGTGGTTTGGCCATGTGGAGAGGATGGACGGTGAAAGACTGACGAAGAGAGTATGTGAGTGAGATGGAGGGGGGAAGAGGGAGGGGGAGGCCGAGGATGAGATGGAGGGATGAGGTGGAGAGGTATATGAGAGAGGGGGGTGTGAGTTGGGAGCAGGGCAGTGAAATGGCTGGGGACAGGGCGACTTGGAGGCGATTTGTTTGTGCCCACCCCAAACGGGATTGAGGCGTCTGGCAATAGGTAGATAGATTATTATTATTATTATTATTATTATTTTATTATTATTGTTATTATTATTATTATTATTATTATTATTATTATTGTTATTATTATTATTATTATTATTATTATTATTATTATTATTATTATTATCATCATCATTATCATTATTATTTTTCTATTGTTATAATTTTTATTATTATTATTATTATTATTATTATTATTATTATTATTATCATCATCATTGTTATTATTGCTGTTATGATTATTATGATTATAATTTATTATTATTATTATTATTATTATTATTATTGTTCTTGTTTTACTACTACTACTACTACTACTACTCTTATTACTATTACTTTTGTTTTTGGTGGTGTTGTTCTTGTCCTTGTTCTTCTTGTTCTTCTTCTTCTTCTTCTTCATTATTATTATTAATATTATTATTATTATTAGTATTGGTATTAGTACTGTTATCATTGTCATCATCATTATCAGCATTATTATTATCATGATCGTTATTATTATTATTATTATTAATTATTGTTGTTCTGAAGGCTTATTTTCCAGTGTCTTCACAAGACTGTCATTGCCACACGCGTCTCTTGGAGCACAGAGAGAGAGAGAGAGAGAGAGAGAGAGAGCCAACTTTCTCTTAGTGGCAAAGTTAGTCGTGTTTTTCAAGTGCCTTTCCTTCCTTATTCTTGCCTGCCCCGCCACTGGCTTGGTGGGTTAGTGCAGCTTAAGCCTTATATTAGCAGGCTGGCTTGGCGCTCCTGGCTTTATACTAGTGGCTTGTCAGTGTTATAAACCACTGGAGAGAGTGTGGAAGTAGAGACTGACTAGGAGAGTGCTGCTTGTGCGTGAGGTGGCGTGGGAGGGGGAGAGTGAGGACGAGGTGGAGGGATTTGGTGGAAAGGTGAGTGAGTGTTGTGAGTTGGAGGGAGGGCAGATTGATGGGATAACGGTGTTGGCTGTAGATAGATAGATAGATAGATAAATGGCCAGATAGATATATACTTACAATCACGTTGGTACAGATGGATAGATAGATGGGCGAATAGATAGATAGACGGACCGACAGACAGGCAGAGAAAATAGATACACAGATGGACCGATAGACAGATACAGATAGATAGACAGATAGATAGAAGTTTTGTCCTATATATTTCTTGTGTATAAAATCCTCTTATGGCAGGAAGAACAGTTGTACAAAATCTGTTAATGTTCCCCTGTTGCCTTTACATCATTTTATTTACTATCAATCTGTCTATCTATCTGTCTGTCTATCTGTCTATCTATCTGTTTGTCTGTTTATCTCTGTCTGTCTGTTTATCTATCTGTCTGACAATCTTTAGCCAGACGCCATAATCCCGTAAGGGGTGGTCGTTTGTCTTTGAGTTAGTTGTTTTACGGGGAGGGGCACTAACCCTCCACCAACCCACTTGTTGACACGTAGGGAACACGTATGGGTTGGTGATATGGTTACCACCCAGCGTCGTAAATGGTTTTCTGGCTTACAGGAAACCATTAGTCTTGTCACTCAATGTAAAGCCACCTGTAAAGGAAAGAAGAGTAATAAAAAGTGACAGGAAAGATGGGAGAAATAGGAAGAGAGGAGGACAGACACAGAAAAAGAATGATAAAGGTGAGGGAAGAAGTAGGCAGCACTACATCAAGTGAGTGGATGATGGTGAGAAATAGGAAGAGAGGAGGGCAGACAGAAAAAGAATGATAAAGGTTAAGGAAGAAGTAGGCAGCACTACATCAAGTGAGTGGATGATGGTAGGAAATGGGAAGAGAGGAGAGCAGACACAGAAAAAGAATGATAAAGGTGAAGGAAGAAGTAGGCAGCACTACATCAAGTGAGTGGATGATGGTAGGAAATGGGAAGAGAGGAGAGCAGACACAGAAAAAGAATGATAAAGGTGAAGGAAGAAGTAGGCAGCACTACATCAAGTGAGTGGATGATCATTTACCATTATAAACAAAAACAGCATTGTGGTTTTGGTTCCCCAGGTGTTTAATTAAGGACAGGTGTGTTTAATTAGGACTTACCTGGCTGTATTAATTTACATATTTATTTATTATTTATTATTTATTTATTATTATTATTATTTTTTATTATTTATTATTTATTTATTATTATTATTATTTATTATTTATTTATTATTTATTATTTATTTATTATTATTTATTATTTATTATTTATTATTACTTCCAATTAGAGATCCGGAAGTTGTTATTTTCTGTGTCATTTTTCTGTGTGTGTGTGTGTGTGTGTGTGTGTGTGTGTGTGTGTGTGTGTGTGTGTGTGTGTGTGTGTGTGTGTGTGTGTGTGTGTGTGTGTGTGTGTGTGTGTGTGTGTGTGTGTGTGTGTGTGTGTGTGTCGGTTTCTCTCTCTCTCTCTCTCTCTCTCTCTCTCTCTCTCTCCGTTGAATAAGGATAATAAACATCACTGCCTGAGGGGAAAGTGAATCCAACTGAAAGTGAAATAGGAAAGAAATGGGTGAAATAGGAAAGAAATGGGTGAAATAGGAAAGAAATGGGTGAAATAGGAAAGAAAATGGGTGAAATAGGAAAGAAATGGGTGAAATAGGAAAGAAATGGGTGAAATAGGAAAGAAATGGGTGAAATAGAAGAGAAATGGGTGAAATAGAAGAGAAATGGGTGAAATAGGAAAGAAATGGGTGAAATAGGAAAGAAATGGGTGAAATAGGAAAGAAATGGGTGAAATAGGAAAGAAATGGGTGAAATAGGAAAGAAATGGGTGAAATGGGAAAGAAATGGGTGAAATAGGAAAGAAATGGGTGAAATAGGAAAGAAATGGGTGAAATAGGAAAGAAATGGGTGAAATAAGATTAAATTGGTGAAATAGGAAAAAGAAATGGGTTGAAATTGGATGAAAAATTGGGTGAAATAAGATTAAATTGGTTGAGAAATGGGTTGAAATTGGATGAAAAATTGGGTGAAATAGGAGTAAATGATTTAATAGGTTGAAATGGGATGAAAAATTAGGTGAAATAGGAGTAAATGATTTAATAGGTTGAAATGGGATGAAAAATTGGGTGAAATGGGTTGAGAAATGGGTTGAAATGGGATGAAAAATGGGTGAAATGGGCAAGACAGGTTGAAATGAATTGAGAAATTGGGTAAATTGGTTGAAAAATTTGGGTTGAAAAATGGGATGAAATAGGCAAGATAGGCTGAACATGGTTGAGAAATTGGGTGTAATAGGAGAGAAATTAGGTGAAATAGGGTGAAATGGGTTTTAAAATTAGGTGAAATGGGCAAGGTAGGGTGAAATGGGCAAGATAGGGTGAAATGGGTTGAAAATATTTTGAACTGGACCAGCAGAGGGTGAAATGGGTTGAGAAAGTGGGTGAAATGGGGA
>NW_027642870.1:55000-73659 GCF_032717465.1 Coenobita brevimanus
TTTTTGTGATAACCTTCCGCTTTTCATGCTACAGATTAATTTTTAGTGACGGAATTATCAATTTAGTGTCATGTGGCTCCTTTATCTCTCTCTCTCTCTCTCTCTCTCTCTCTCTCTCTCTCTCTCTCTCTCTCTCTCTCTCTCTCTCTCTCAGTTTTTTGATAACTTACAGAACGCAAATGTGGCATTTTCTTTTCCTCTGCCGTATATCTCTGTAAATGACAAAAATATGACGTAAAGTAGTTCACATACTGGTGAACTGGGCAATATGTGGACCACTCTACATAATGCTAATCTGCCTTCGCGTCTTACTTTCTCATTTACAGTGATACATGCCACTGAAAATAAAAATGCTGCCCTTGCGTGCTCTGGGTTAAAGATATAAAGTGAGAGAGAGAGAGAGAGAGAGAGAGAGAGAGACGCCACACGAACCTAAAAAGATAATTCCGTCGCTAAAAATTAATCCGCAGCAGGGAAAGAGTTAAGAAGCTTACCACAAAAGCATCCACATTGGGGTTAGGCCAGAGCGCTCCTTAATACTAAACGCCTTAAATAAATGGAGCATGAGTTAATTATTCACAGTTATTACGGGATTCTGACGCGTGGGAAAAACTGTGTCAAAGTAGAGGCGTGAAAAGCCAATGAGGTTAACATTTGTTTTTCATATTTCATTTTACAGCATGAGGTAACGAGGTGCTTCTCTCTCTCTCTCTCTCTCTCTCTCTCTCTCTCTCTCTCATACTACGTGAAAAAGTGTAGTAAAGTAAAAAATAAAGCGATATAAAGCAAGAGAACTGACGCCTTTAGCTCTTTTTCAATATTAAAACCAAATAATTTTTAAATGCATAATATCCCAAACAATGATAAACTAAATGGAGGCTTTTTCGGAACTGAAATGGCTGGACAAAACTTTCATTAACCCTTTCACAACTGAAAGCCCTTCCTGGCATAAACTCAGTCAAATCGTTTGTTGGAAGATTCCTATAAAGAAAATGGACTGTGCAGAGGGGAGAGAGAGAGAGAGAGAGAGAGAGAAAGAGAGAGAGAGATTGGCATACTTTAACCATTGCAGGTAGTGATCAATTCAGGGCTATGAATCATTAGTAATAGTATTAGTCTCAATTTTATGGTGTGTGTGTGTGTGTGTGTGTGTGTGTGTGTGTGTGTGTGTGTGTGTGTGTGTGTGTGTGTGTGTGTGTGTGTGTGAGAGAGAGAGAGAGAGAGAGAATAAAGATGGGACAGGTGAGCAAAAACAAGATGCTAAGATGAGCCAGTGAAGGAAAAGAAAATGAAAGAAAAAGAGAAAAGAATACACACGAGGGATAGAGAAAGCCAAAAGAGGAAGAGAAAGTACAGGAAGAAGGAAGAAGGGAAAGGAGGTGAAAGTTGAGGTATGAGATGGAGGAAGAAATTAGATAAGAAGAGAAAGAACAACGAGGTGAGTGTAGAAAGGAGGAGGAGGAGGAGGAGGAGGAGGAGGAGGGGGAAATAAAGAGTACAGCTGCTGAAGGAAAGAAAAAAAGAAAAACTGTAAAAAGAAAGACAAAAAATTTAAGGAAATGAAAAAGACAAGAAGGAGAAATATTGGAAAACGATTAGGAACAAACTCAGGGGAAAAGGAGAAAGGGCAAAAGGGAAGAAGTAAAAGAAGGAACGAAAATAGAAAATAAAGGTTTAGGAGTAAGACCAGGTGGTGGAAGTGGACCGGAAAATAGAAAAAGAAAAAAGAATGAAATAGATAATTGTTTACGAGGAGGAGGAGGAGGAGGAGGTATAAAAAAAATGGAGAAAGAGCTGAGAGAAAAGGTGAGATAATTCTCTTGGAAACAGAAAATAAGAGAAAAAAAGATGTATGAGAAAGAGGGGATGATAACAATAAAGAAGACTGGAAAATATAATAAAACTTAGGAGGAAGGAAGCTAAAGGAAGGGAGACAATGATTAAAGAACAAGAGAGAGAGGAAAGTAATGTAAAAATGCGGCGGACATGAAAGACGAGAAAAGACAGGAAGAGGAAGGAAGGATTACGACAAAAGAGGAGAGAGACAAAAATAGCAAAACTGAGCGGTGTGTGTGTGTGTGTGTGTGTGTGTGTGTGTGTGTGTGTGTGTGTGTGTATGCAGAGTCACATACACCACCCAGGGTCGTGCTAAACATGTTTGTCCCACAAGACTAAAACACACTATAATTCACTGTGTAGAAAATATTGTTCCTGTATAAATCTATCCAAAATGGTTACAATTACGTTTATAGCACATTTGCAGTAACTTCTTTCGTCCCTCTCTCTCTCTCTTTAGATCCTAGAAAATCTCCTACATGCATTTTAGTTAGAATGTTGTTTTTCACTATTGTCGTGTACGTCAAAAGATAGATAGATAGATAGATAGATAGATAGATAGAGAGAGAGAGAGAGAGAGAAGGGAGGGGGGATTTTACTATTTCCCTGTACGTCAAAATGTCAGAGCGCACGGAGAGAGAGAGAGAGAGAGAGAGAGAGAGAGAGAGAGAGAGGACCTTGTACTGTACTCTCCTGAAATTACGTGTGTGCAATTAGGGCGTGTGTTATTCTGTTAACATTAAGCTTAATCGCCTCTAAGGGAATATTAAATCGGGGGAGGCTGTGTAGTTAATATTCTCTCTCTGTCTCTCTCTCTCTCTTCCTCTGTCTCTGTCTCTCTCTTCCTCTGTCTCTCTCTGTCTGTCTGTCTCTGTCTGTCTGTCTCTCTCTCTCTCAGAGCACCATTTCTCCTCCCAAACACCTTCCATTTCCCTCCTCCTCCTCCTCCTCCTCTTCTCCCCTCATTGCCTCCCCCCTTCCCCCTCCTCTGGGTATCATGGAGGGGATTTATCTAACTGTAAACACCCCATCTTCACCCCTCCCCTCCCCTCTCCCCCTCTCCCTCCCCCCCTCCCCCTTCATCTGCATAATTTCAGGACCCGTTAACTGAGTCTCGTAACTGAGTCTTGTGGGGAGGAGGAGGGGGAAGAGGGAGGGGAAAGAGGGAGTGGGGAGAGGAAGAGGGAGGGACAAGGGGAGGGGGGAGCTGAAAGGAGTATAAAGGAAAGCCAACAGCAACAGATCCAACAGTCCTTTCTGGCCTATGATATCTAAATCTATGAGCTGAAGATAAGGATAACAAAGCAGGAAAGGCTCCCCCACCCCCCTCTCAATCAAACCCCCCCCCAATCGAAGCCGGCAGAAAAACAGTGAGAATGACCACCTTGCATCATGGAAAAACTGCCATGGAACTTTTTTAGGAAGGCTGGAAAACTACGACACTAACTTTAATTGTTCGGGAGTTGGGAGTAGAGGGAGATGGGGACGGGAGGAGAATGGGCATGGGGAGAGGGAAGAGATGGGGGAATGTGGTGGGGAAGAGATGGGGAATGGGGAGGGAGTAAAAGCGTTGGGGGAGGGGAATGATAGAAAAGAGTAATGCGTGGGAGAGGGAGGGAGAGGAGCATAGCAGAGGGGGAGGGAGGAGAAAACGAGTAGGGAGTACAAAGTGCAGAATACAAAGTAGGGAGAGAAAGAGTAAGTATCAAGGAAGGGGAGAGGGGAGGGGAGAAAGGCAGGAAGTGAGTGAGAGGGGGGAGAAAGGTAAGAAGTGAGGGAGAGGGAGCTGCAAGAATGGTGGGGAGGAGAGACTGGGGAGGGTAAGAAGGGAAAGGGGGTAGCAGCAAATGGAGAGAGAGAGAGAGAGAGAAAGCGTGTGGTGAAACCCCAGCACAGCAAGACAGTTTGATATTTCCTTCCTTCCTCTTGTAATCACTTTGTCTTCTCTTCCTTCCTCCCTCCCTCTTACAGTTTTATCTCTTTTCTCCTCCTCTCCACATTTCCTGCCACTTACAAGCCTGCCTGCTCTCTCTCTCTCTCTCTCTCTCTCTCTCTCTCTCTCGAATAAAGCGGGCATTACAACCTCCTCCTTTTCTTATTATGTGTAGCCAATATTCTCTATGTGTTTGTCGACCCTGTTTTGAAGCGAGTCTTGGAGAGGAGGAAGAGGAGGAGAGGAAAGGAAAGGAGGAGAGGGAGAGGGAGGGAGGGGGAAGAGAGAAGAGGAGAGGGAGATAGGAGGGAGGGGAAAGAGGGGTGGAGGGATGCTGAGGGAGTAAGAAGGAAAAGAGGAGGTGAAGGGAAAAGAGGAGGTGAAGGGAAAATGAGGTGAGAAATGGGAATGAAGAGGACAGAGGAGGTGAGATGATGTGGAAAGGAGAAAGGGTTGAAGGGAAGTGAGATGGTAAGCACATAAGAACCACGTTACAACAGGCCTATTAACATTTAACGAGGGTATTTGCTACAGATCCTTCACCTAAGCCTGGCTCAGATTTTCTCCCTTTCGCAGTTAATTTCGCATATTCTGTGGCACAAATGACAGTATGATGGCTCTGCATCTTTTCCACAGCACTTCTTCGTAACTAGCATCATATTCTGGTGTTAATCTGTAATTACAACTCAGCATGCAAGATGGAGATGTGGCTATTTTAAACCGAATTAGAGTAAAAACAAGAGCATACAGTACAGAAATAAAGTTAATATGTTAAACTCAATTAAACAACAGCGTTTTTTTCCATGTCAACCAACGAAACTCTCACGCCTCTATTTCTTGTTCCATACTCGCAACTTTTTTTTTTTTTTTTTTTTTTTTTGGGGGGGGGTCAGGCTTTTAACCAACGAAGGCATCAGTTCTGTTCCCCGTTGCTTAGTCGCTGTTTTTTGGCTACGATGCTATAACAAAACCTTCGCTCTTGTATTTTCAGTGTCTCTTACGATGCATTAAAAAACTCCATGGCTCTATTCCTTCTTTTACAGTCACCTTTGGCAGAGGTGTTTTTGAGAGCAAGAATCATCCACGTAAACATTATTAGAACAGCTGCCATGGAATCCTTATTGGCCTCTGTAACCACCAGTGAAGCTTAGAATCAATCAACATCACTCTTATCAGATCAGTTACTATAGAATCCTTAGTGAGCTCCACGATATCCCTAGTGAGCTCCATGCCTTCCCAGCACAGCTCATCGGGTTGGAAATATGGGTCTTTCGGAGGCCAACAAAACAGTGGAATCAGCCATGAACCCTTTTCCGATCCTATGACGCATTTTAGATCTCCTTCTCGCTAGTCAGACGGTTTTATTTACCCTAGAAAAAAAATCCCCCATCTAACCTCCCCAGCTCCAACAATCTCCCCTGAGGTGAATAAAATCGTCTGTCAGCGCCAAGAATTTACTACATGAGGAGGTCGGGAAAAAGTCCTCCTCTGTAAAACTCACCTGGGGGTAGCTTAGTCTGCTGGTGTGGGCGTGGGTGTGGCAGTAAGTGCAAAATTAATATATGCGGGTTAGATATTGATGACACTGACTGGGCCAAACATACGAGTGGAAGGAAAGCGTTATGTATGAACCAACTTGTACTGATGTGGTCGGGATGAAGGGGTCTAGTCTGTCTGTTTTTATGGGAGGACAAGAGAACAATGCCGGTAGTAAAGGGGCTTAAGTCAGGCTTTGTGGGTTAAGTGAGGGGAGGGATGGGATCATTTTAGTGGCCCTGCTCTGTACTCTCTCAACTTTGCCTGCATCCTTAACGAGAGGCAGGAAACAGGGGGAGCGGGAGAGGGAGAGGGAGAGAGAGAGGGAGAGGGAGAGGGAGACCGAGAGGAAGAGGCTGAGGCAGAGAAGGGGGTGAGAGAGTCATGGTGTAGGAAAGAGGGACGAAAGGAGAAAGAAAAAACGAAATAAAAGAGGATAGCAAAGGGAGGCAAGGAAGACAGGGAAGCAGGAGGAAAGAGGAGAGGAGAAGGGGAGAAAAGAGGAGGGGGAAGGGAGAGAAGAGAAAGAGAAGGGGGAAGGGAGAGAAGAGAAAGAGGAGAGGGAGAGACAGAAGAGATAGAGGAGAGCCAACGGAAGGGAAATATGAAGAAAAAGGGGACGGGGAAAGAAGGGAGACAGGGAGAGAGAAAAGTAGATGAAGGAAGAAGAAAGAAACGGGCGAAGTGTGAGAAAAAGGGGAGGAGAGAGAGGGAGAGGAGAGAAGGATAGGGAGAGCAGGAGATAAGAGAGTAGAAACAGGAAGGGGAGGTGATGGGTGACGAGAGCAGAGGGGAGGGAAGGAGATAGTGAGGAGGGGGAGGGAGATAGTGAGAGGGGAGGGACGGCGAAAAGGAGAGAAGGGAAAAAAGAAAACAGAAAGAAAAAGAAAGAAAGAAGCGAGGAGGAGAATGGAGGAGAGGAGAAGAGAGGAGACGAGAACGAGAGGAGAGGAGGAGGAGAAGAGAGGGGACGAGAACGAGAGACAAGCAAAGATAAGTAAATGAAAACGAAGCACCAACATAATTTTGCTTCACACGAGGCGGTATGCACTAAGGTGGGACTATGGTATCTGATCTTTGAGTCTACAATAAGAATACAGACATCAAAGACACTTCCACCATCCCTCCAGCCGCTCCGATCTACACTAGCAGGGAGAAAAAGTGAGAAGGAACAACATCCGCGATAGATAAACGATCACGGGAATTTTACAGGAAAGGGTGAATTGGGGATTACCTTTTACGCAACAATAACTGAACCTGTACAACACCATGTTATCTTTAAAACCTCCAGCCCGACGACTTTTTCTTCTTATCAATGCTGCCTCCAGACGATTTTATTCAGTTTAGGACAGGCCCGTCGTAGTGAAGGAACTGGGTATTTAGGATGTTATGTTATCCAGGAGTTAGATTACGTAGTTATTTCAGTTCGCATACACAACGTCCTACGAAATTTTTAATAAACTTTATGTTGTTATTCAAGGCCCACCTTTGAATGAAAAAAATCCTCTATCAATGTGGGTCCCAATCTCAGCCGTCCAGAGCTACAATTACTGATGACCTTATGGACAAAAATGGTCTCCCTGATAACAATAAACTCTTACATCCATCAGTAACTGTAGTTCTGTAACGGTTGAGAAATAGACCCATGATGGTAGGGCCCTGTTTGCTCCAAATTACCTCCAAACTAATCTAAATGTAATCTAATATAATAACAAGTTAATCTAATAATAATGATGATGATGGTCTTTGAGAGTGGTGAAGTCAGTGAATGTACAGCGAGGTTGGATGGTGAGGAATTGGAAAATGTGAGTACGTTTAAGTACTTGGGTAGTGTGATGAGTAAGGATGGAGGTTTGGAAGGTGAAGTGCTTGAAAGGGTACAGCAGGGAAGAAAGGTTGCTGGTTCTTTGAAAGCAGTGATAAGAAACAGGGAAGTGAGCATGGAAGTGAAAAAGTTGCTACATGACAGTACTGTGATACCAACTCTAACGTACGGAAGTGAAGCTTGGACGTTGTTGGAAAGACACAAGTCAAGAGTGAGAGCAGTGGAAATGAGTTATTTAAGAGGAGCCTGTGGAGTCACATGGAGAGACAGGCTGACGAATGAGGATATAAAGGAGCGTTGTGGTGTGGATGTGGATGTGATAGGAAGCGTTATGACGAACACACTGAGGTGGTTTGGTCATGTGGAGAGGATGGAGGGTGAAAGACTGACAAAGAGAGTGTATGTGAGCGAGGTGGAGGGGGGAAGAGGGAGGGGGAGGCCGAGGATGAGATGGAGGAATGGGGTGGAGAGGTATATGAGAGAGGGGGGTGTGAGTTGGGAGCAGGGCAGTGAAATGGCGGGGGACAGGGCGACGTGGAGGCGTTTTGTTTGTGGCCACCCCAAACGGGATTGAGGCGTCTGGCAATAGATAGATAGATAGATAGATAGATGATGATGATGATGATGATGATGATAATAATAATAATAATAATAATAACAAAAATAATAATAATAATAATACAAGCTAATAAATATAATCGAATATAAACTAAGTCTATAAAAAAATCTCTTGTAGTAAAAGTAATAATGAAATTAAACAAGCCGGTGGGTGACGACAGCCAGCATTAAGCGGAACAAGTTTTGTCAGCAACCGGAAGTGAGTTTCGACACTAAGCTATTTTCACCGTTTCCGCTTCTGATGACCTTTGACCCCTGACCTGGCCAATGTAGCACATAGGTGTACATACTAACTTGTAGTACTAGTCAGTGTCTATAAGCATGCAAACTTTCATTCAATTCCATCAAGCTGCTGGGGAACTACGGGGGCAGTTTTGAAAACAGGTATTGGTTGTCAGGGATGCTGAGGCCAATCTCTGCATGGTTGCCACTCGAAAACTAAAGGCGAGAGGGGAAATGGATGGCACACTTCCGGTACGGAATGACCTCAAGATTACATCTAAAGAAGTCAGAGCTTTCAAGGCCCATTAGTAGTGCTTCTACAGCTCAAAACGTAAAAGTATGAAAAAAGTGGGTTTTCGGCCGTACTCGTTGCCTAGTAACCAAAACCTTGCGGACAGCTGCGTCATAGGCTGGTCATTGTGTCCAAGTTTGGTCGGAAACAGTTAATTCTGAAGGATACGAGTAGAAGTGCCTGCCACAATTAAACAAGAAAGAAAGAAGAAAGAAAGAGTGAAAGAAAGAAAACGTGACCATCAATAAAGGCAGCATGGAGCAGGCCAAAAAGAATGGGTTTTAACGTTCATTTTTCCTTTATTTCTCCATGAATATTTTTAAAGATGTGCTATCAAATCCGCGTTCTCGTCCAAGTGAACAATTCTGCTTTTCAACCCGATATTTTTGTTTTAATGCAAGGAAGAAAGAACCAATGGCCATTCTTTTATTTTATTCTTGCTATTTCCGGACGATTTATTTTATTTATTTACTTATTGACTTATTACAAGCAAACATCTATTAGTTGAAGGGTTAATGAAGACTATAATCTAAATTTTCTAGGCAAAAAATTCTCTCCTTGCTGGGCAAAATAAGGCAAGAAAATAAAAACATAGGGTAAGAAATAGAAAATAAGGCAAGAAAACAGAAAACAGGACAAGAAGATAGAGAACACAGCAAGAAAAGAGAATGGGGCAAGAAAACAGAATATAAAAATAAGATACAAAATGAGGTAGGAAAACGGATAATAAGGCAAGAAAATAGAAAAATAGAGAAAGAAAATAGAAAATAAGGAAAGAAAATAAACAATAAGGCAAAGAAAACAGAAAATAAGGTAAGAAACTAGAAAGTATGGCAAGAATATAGAAAAAAAGTGAACACAGAAAATAAGGCAACAAAACAGAAAACAGGGAAAGAAAACAAAAAAATAAGGCAAGAAGACAGAGAATATGGCAAGAAAACAGAAAAAATGACAAAAAAAATATAATAAGGCAATAAAATAAAAAAAATATATAAGAAAACAGAAACGCCTGTACCGTACTCATGCTAGCAATATAGTTAAAAGTGACACTAAAAAACACAAATAAAACATCTGCAATATAACCTTGGCCACCACACATGCTGGGGAAATTGACCCAAATGTTTACAACGCTGGTATGGGAAAAAAAAAAAAAGCTATATTTTATCTGATTGGAAACGTTTGCTCTTCTGAACAAACAAAACCGTACTTTATTTGGCTGGAAACGTTTGTTCTGGCAAACTATATATATATATATATATACTTCATTTGACTGGAAATGTTTGCTATGCTGAGAGAACAAATCCTATATTGATATTTCATCCGAGTGAAAACGTTTAATCGCCTTAACAAAAAAATTATATACTGCACCTCATTTCACCGGAAACGTTTGCTCTGGTAAAAGAGAAACGCTTTACTTCATATGACTTGAAACGTTTGTGATACTGACAAAACAAATGGTATGTTTCATATCATTGAAAACATTTGCTCTGCTTAAAAAAAAAAAAAAAAAAAAAGAAAAAAAAAGGCACTACAGTACACTTCATTTGACTGAAAACATTTGTCCTGAAAAAGACACTATACTTCATTTCACTGGAAACGTTTGTTCTGTAAAAAAAAAAAAAAAAAAAAAAAGAATGTTACTCTGCCTCTGCCTGGAAACGCTTGCTCTGCTTAAAAAAAAAAAAAAAAAAAAAACTACCTTATCTTTCACTTGATTGGAAACGTTTTCTGTTGCAAAAAATAAAATATAAAATGCTGGAAGCGTCTGTTCTGCTGAAAACATGCATAAATGTTCTACTTTAATTTACAGGCAACGTTTGTCAATATATTTCACAAAAATTACCTACAGTATATATGACAGGAAATTGTTAAGCATCAGTTAAATCACCTGTCATATTCTTTTCACTTTTGCAAATTTTATATGACTATCTAATATATACTGTACAGTATATATATATACTGGAGAGAGAGAGAGAGAGAGAGAGAGAGAGAGAGAGAGAGAGAGAGAGAGAGAGGGGGGGGGGGGAGTCACTCAACAGTCGCGCCAACCATCTCATCAGCCGAAGGAGAGGAGAGAGAGGAAGGGAGGGAGGGAGGAAGAATGTAAGGAGGGTGTGGGTGGGTGTAGGAGGGAAGGAAGAGGAAGAAAGGAGGAGGAGAGGGAAAAGAGGAGGAAGGAAGGAGCAGAAGTGGGATCTAGGGGAGGAGGGGAAGCTAGTGAGATGAAGGGGAAAAAAGGAAATGAACGGAGGTGAATGGAAATGGGGAAGAGGAGGAAGGAATTGATCGTGAGAAGGCAAGATGAGGAAGGAGGGAGGGAAAGGATGCAATGGGAGGAAACAGTGAAGCAGAAGGAAGGAAGAGAATATGGGAAGGATGGTAATGGAATGGGGAGGAGGAGAGGACTGAGAGAGAGAGAGAGAGAGAGAGAGAGAGAGAGAGAGAGACAGAGACAGAGAGAGGTTAACGGTAGGTGAGAGAGAAAGGGTGGAGGGGGAGAGGGGAAGGATAAAGGTGATGCAAGGGGACGGAGGGAGGGAAGGGGGAAGGGAGGGAGGGGATGGGGGAAGGGAGAGAGAATGGAAAATGAGAGGGCGTGATGATCTGAGAGAAGGGCATGGAAACAGAGGGTATGGAATGAGGGGAGGAGGGAGCACGTGGAGAGAGAGAGAGAGAGAGAAATGAAAGAGCGGAAAAATGAAAGTTTGGAAGACAGTGTGTAAAGAAGGGAGGAAAGGAATGAGGAAGGAAATATGGGAAGGAGAAAAGGGTGAAAGGGAAATGAAGTACGAATGAAAATATAACAAATGAACAAGGAAAGAAATAATAAGAAATCTGGCGGTAAGTGAAAGGAGGGAAATGAAAATGAACAAAAATAAAGAGGCAAAAACGAAAGCACGCAGGAAGAGATGGAGGATGATAAAGAAAAGAAAGCAGAAGAAAAGAGGAGATAAATATGAGAAGAAAGAAAAGTAAAGAAAGAGAAGAAAATTGAAGAAAGAGAGGAGAAGATAGTAGAGCAGATAATAGTAGAGAAGAGAAGAAAAGAGAAGAGAAGAGAAGAGAGAAGAGAAGAGGAGAGGAGAGGAGAGACGAGAAGAAAGAAAAGTGATCTGAAGAGAAGAGGAAAGAAGAGAAGAAAAGAGAAGTGATCTGAAGAGAAGATGAAATAAGAGAAAAAAGAGAAGGGAAGAGAAAAGGGGATAAGAGAAAGGAAGATGAGACGAGAAATGAAGAGGAGAGAAAGAGAAGATGTGAAGAGAAGAGACATGTGATAAGAGAAGTGAAAAGAAGGAGAAAAGAGACGAAAAGTGAAGAGAAGAGAAAAGAGAGGTGATGAAAAGAAAGAGACAAGAGAAGAGAAAAGAAGAGAAAGAGAGAGAGGCATGGAAGTGAGAGCAAGAAGAAGAGACTCAGATTTCAAGGTAGTGTAGGTAAAATGGAGAGAGAAGGACAGAAGGAGAGGGAGGGATGAGAAGAGGGGTACAGGAGGAGGGAGGCAGGGAGAGGGAAGAGGAGGAGGAGGAGGAGGAAGGGGAACTGGATGGAGAGGGGGAGGGGAGATGGATTCAAGCGGGAGGGGGTGAGAGGGTTTGAAGATGGCCAGATTTAGGGAAGGAGGGACATAAGCCGACGAGATGGGGGGGAGGGGAAGAGGAGGGAGTGAGAAAGAAATGAGGAAGGAGGGAGGGAGGGGGAGGGAGGAGAGAGAAAGGAGGGACTGTAAAGGAAGACAGCTGAGGAGAAAGGAAAAAATAATGGAGAAATATGAGGAAAATGCCTGTGAGGGAGAAAGGAATGAAAAAAATAGTAGAAGAAGAGCAATGAAGGTGACGAATATTGGAGGAAAATGAGAGAAAAGGAATGGGAGAAAGGCAGGGAGAAAACAATTACGGAAGGAGGAAGAGAAGAGTTGAGGAGGAAAGGGAAAAATAACAAAACAAAGGGAAGGAGGACAGAAGAAACGGCGGAGGAGGAGGAAGGAAGGATGGAAGGAAAAGATGGTAAGATGGGAGAAAAAGGGAGGAAGAAAGGTAAAACAAAGTGAATTAATGAAGCAAGGGGAGTATATGGAGGAGAGGGATGGAAGGAAGAGGGTGAAGGAGTGAGGAAGGAAGAGAGGGAATGGAGGAAGAAAAGAGAGGTGGGGGATAAAGGAGGAAAAGAGATAGGGAGAATGGAGAAAAGGGTGCAGATTAAGAGGTAAGAAGGAAGGAAGGGAATATGGGAAGACGGGTGTACGGAAGAGCGGAAGGAAATAGTGATAAAATGATGCAATAAATAGAAAAGATAAAAATAAGGAGGGGATGATAAGCAAATAAAACAGTTATGAGGAAAAGGGTAAGAAGAGGAAGAAAACAGAGAAGTACTAGAGGAAAATTAAGAGAAAGAAAATATTGAAATGGCGAAAGCAAAGAGAATTATCAAGAGGAGGAGAAGGAGGAGGAGGAGGAGGAGAATTATTACCACGACTGTAAACCCAACATGAAGAAAAAGTCAGGAAGAAGACAAGTAACAAGAAGAAAAAGAAAACAATTCAATGGGCCTCCGGAAAAGGGTATTGTCAAGAAAATTAATCCAACTCTCTGATGCCACAAAGACGGCCGAAGTACCCCATAAGCACGGCGCAAGACAATAAAAACAAAACAATGGTTTCTATGGCAACGGTCACCTCACGTCTACGTGATTCTCTCTCTCTCTCTCTCTCACTGTTCGATTCTGACGATAGCAAAAACATCAAAATTCTCATCACCACCACCAGTTCCAAGAGAATTACCATCAACATTTTAATTGTAATCACCACCTTCACCATCGCAACTAGAGGCCCCCCAAGGGAGGAATCTCACCAGCCGCGAGCCGACACACATCTAGCGCGGCTCGAAATATGACCTTGACTTTGACCTCCTTTCACCAATTTCGAGTTCGTCCGACATTTTCATCCCTACTACACACCCGTAAAATTTTGTGATGATATTTTTAGCGGTTGTCGTGCTAACAGACACACAGACTGACACACAGACAGACAGACAAACTGAAAACAATACCTGCCTCGCTCTCGCGGCTGGTAATAATTATCACTAATCTCATCGTCACCATCACTATAATCTTCACCATCACAGCTACCATCATAATCATCACTATCCCCATCTTAACCATCACTATAATCTGCACCATAACCAACACCATCATCACCACCATCATCATCATCATCGTCATCATTACCAACACAGCCACTATCCTGTCACCATTATCAGTACATTTACTCACATACATACGCTGTGCACAATCCAAGAACGATGAAAAACACGAAAATGGCAGAGCTATCACAGAGTACAAATCTAAAAAAAAGGGCAAATGAGCAATTAATTACAAAATGAGCCAAAAGCAAAAATTGAGCCAAGAAGTAAAAATGACCAAAAATTAAAAATAAGCAAAACTAGTCAAAATTTGCGAAAAAGTACGCCTAAAAAAAATATAAGAACAAAAAAATAAGAGCAAAACAGTAAACGTGAGGAAATAAAAACAATTGCAAACAAGTAAAAATTTGCAAAAATGAGCAAAAATGATGTGGGCAAAAAAAAAAAAAAAGGAAAAATGGGTAAAAAGTACAAATTAGCAAAAGAGTAAAAATGGGAAAAATGGAAGAATGAGCACAAATATAAAAATTCTTGCAAAAAAAAAAAAAGTAAAAATCAGCCAAAAGTAAAAATGAATAAAGAAAAAGTAAACACATGGAAGAAGCAAAATGTGCAAAAAAAAAGAAAAAAAAAAAACTGAGCCAAAAGGACAAACGAGCATGTAAGTAAAAAAACATTGAGGTAAAAAAAGCAAAAAATAGAGCAAACCATTAAAATGAGCAAAAAAAGTAAAAAAGAGAAGCAAAAAAAATTACAAATGAGCCAAAAAATAAAGGTGAACAAAGGAAAAATGAGTAAAAAGAAGAAAGTAAAAATGAATAAAAAAAATAACAACGAACAAAAGGTCAAAACGAACACAACAGTAAAAATGTAACAATATTTAAAGATCAAAAAACTAAAAAGGAGCAAAAAAGTAAACATAAGCAAAAAAAAGTCAACATGAACAAAGAAGTAACAATAAGAAAATAATAAGTGACCAACAAAGTAAAAATGAGCAAAGAAATCAAATCACCATAAAAGTTCTAATAAGCAAAAAAGTTAAACTGGGGAAAGAAAAGTGAAATGAGCAAGAAGTAAAAATGAGGAAAAAATAAAATAAAGAAGAATTGGAAACTGGCCAATTATGACAAACGCAATACACGTCTAAAATAACAAACAAGTCAAACTGAGCAAATTGGTAAACATCAGAACAAGGTACAAGCATGCAGCAGGAGTTCAAAAAATATGAGTCAAAACTTTAAAAAGCAAAAAAAATAATAAAAGAAACAGAAAGGTAAAATATGTGCCAAAACATTACAATAGTAAAAGTAATAATGGCACAAAAGCAGAAAATGAAAGACTAACACAGGACGACAAAGTTAAAATGGGAGAACAATAATACTAGCACTGAAAGGCAGCAGAAGAGTCTTAGGATTCAAAGGCGCATCCAACCTGAATGACTCAAGCCTGCACTTCAAACAACATTTTAACTCGTGTCAATAAAAGAGACAGTTCATAGCGACCGTTTCGTAAGTTGCCTACTCGTATTGCGGGAATATATGGGAGAAATGAATAGTGAACACTAATACATTCTTTTACTTATTCTTTCTGACAAGAATAGTATCTTTTCACCCTCTTTGTTTGTCTTTGTTTGTTTGTTTTGTATGTTTGTTATCTTAAAATGAATTACTCAAAACTAAAAGAGAGATTCAGGACCAAATTTGGTGGAGTAGACAGACCATGCCCCAGGGAACATTCGATTAACTTTTTGGAACCGAATCTGGAGAGTAGTATTACAGATTCTGGATCCGGGAAACATTTTTTGTGAAACCTCTAATCAACGATGAGGAAACCTAAATGGTTTCTGGATATTACGTTGCCAGCTTGTCAGAGAGATTCAATTTCCACTGAGTGCCCTCTAGTTTCCAATATTAATTTGTCCATATTATGTATATTTATCTTATATTTCTTTCCCATAACTGTTGCAATACTGTTTTAACAGTGGGGGGAACCAACATACTCTCGACACACCATGAATCTTTTGGCTTCTTGGCTCACCGTGTGCCACGGCACCCTGGCTGCGGAGTATTTGGTCTGAAAGTAGTTAGAACACTCCATTTACAATTAAGTCTTTGGCTCGTATTCCCGTCGGTTAAGGAAGCTCACTAATATATTTCCCTAGGCGATTTATTTTGATTATTACACCTTACTGTTGCGTTTCTGTTATATTTATTTTGATTATCACACCTTTCTGTGCATTTCTGTTATATAAATCCTTCAGTACTGCCTATAAACTGCATAAAAACAACGTACGAATGGATATCTAACCAAGTATATCCTGATATAAATCGCTATGGAAGGGGATGCCTGGAACATCCTCCACGCAGACAAGAATACGAGTCTCGGCGTGCATGGGTTCGATCCTCAAAAAGAGAATGGAGGCTCTGGATTATGTAATACCACCAAAGGGACAGACTGGTCTTTAGCCCATATATATTACTGGACAAAAAGTAGCCTAGCCTGGGGCCTGACCCTGGTAGGGAAGGGTTGTGTGGGATTTGTATGGTGCTATAGAAAAGATACAAAATGGGTGGTACATTTTCAGGTTATATTCAAGAGTCTGAAGGAGGAAGGAAGTGCGCCAAGCCAAGACGAAGAAGGTGGGCGGATGTGGTAAATGAGCACGTGAGTGTTAGGTGGGGGGAAATTTACACCTTTCAATCCCATGACGCATTTTTTCCATTTTATTCTTGCTATCTCCAAATGATTATATTCAGATCACCAACAGACGTTACGAACTACAGGAATGAGATACACCCTCCAATAATCCCTTGACTCTCTGGGGTGTGCTCACACTTAAACTGTATGTTATCTGATGATAGGAATAAAATGAAAATGACATTACGCAATCGGACAGGATTAAATTAGTGAAGCAACACAAAAGAGGGGAGAAACGGAGGGCTATGGTACTTGAACACATTCAAAGAGTATGAGTATCTCTTTCCCTAAATGAGTCGGAAAGGAAATAACACTATTTAACAGGTGTATTTAAAAAAGAATCTACCATGAAAACAGCAAAATTTATGGGCAGGTGGTTTTCCGTGTGAGGTGGAGACAAGGAATGGAAGGCCTGATTGACTGCGTCGGCCATTTCACTTGCCAACCTTCACTGGTATACTCCTACTGTTTGTGCTTTGTTAATTTATCTGTCTAACTATCTATCTATCTATCTGTCTATCTATCTACCTAATTTGTTTGTTTATTCATTTATTTACGTATTTATTTATGTCTATCTATCTCTATCCATGTCTGTTTGTTTTATTTATTCATTTATTTCTGTATCTGTACATCCCACATTATCACATCATTTTACTGTAGGTACGAAAGAGGGTGAAGATAATGAATGCATGAATTGAATGGAAGCAAATGAATGAATGAATGAACTGAATGATCAGATCTCCTGAAATCTGTGAACTGAATAAATGAATGAATGAATGAATGAAAAGGATGAGGAAACTATAAAAAGGTGCAGAAATAAGAGGAAAAAGATATAAAGATATATAAAAGGAAAAATAAACATGAAAAAAGGGAGCAGATACCAAGGCAAACATACACAAGACTGAAAATAACGTGAAAAAAATATAAAAGAAAACTTGAAAGTGAAATTAGCAAAAGAAAAAATTATAACAAGCGAGGCAAACAGAGAAAACCAAAGGAAAACGGGTGCTGAGAAAAGGAGAGGGGAAAACAGTTTGAAATATAGAAACAGAAACCACTTAGCAAGGCACTAAGCCCGCAAACATCA
This sequence comes from Coenobita brevimanus, assembly GCF_032717465.1. Lineage (NCBI taxonomy): Eukaryota > Metazoa > Arthropoda > Malacostraca > Decapoda > Coenobitidae > Coenobita > Coenobita brevimanus. The sequence continues at coordinate 72,185 of NW_027642870.1, forward strand.
CCCCACTACACTTACATCTCTCCCTCACTTGCCTCCTTCCCCTGCTTACTCCCATCCTGTCCCCTCCCCCCATCCACACACACACAACACACACACACACACACACACACACACACACTGCCTGATCCGGAATCGATCCCAGGTCCCTTAGATTTTACACCCCACTGAACAGCACCCCATTCTCCCCATCCTCATTCACCGCTCTACCTGCCCCCTTCCTCCCCTCCCTCCCCTCCCCCCTCCACCACTTCATTCACCACGTTCCCCCCACCCAATCGCCCTTTCCTGCCCTCCTATTCACCACTCCCTCCATCTGTTTCTCTCTCCCTTTCTCTCCTCTCCCTACACCAGCTGCCCACCTCCCTCGTTTATCTCCCCCCATACCCCTTTCTCTCCCCCTCCTCTCCCCCTCTCCCTTCTCTCTCTCCCCTCCGTCTTCTCTCTCATGCAACATCCTCTCTCGCCACTTTCACCACACCTACACAATGCATATCCATCTTTCCCCATCTCCCCTCCCCCCCCATTGCCCATCCCCGCAACCACGTCTCCCTATCCTTCTCCCTTCCCTCATTCCACCTCACTTCTACCCAGCCTCTCCCCTAGCCATTTCATTACACCTATACGGGACACATCCATTCCTTCTCCTCCTCCTCTTCTTCTTCTTCTCTTTCCTCCTCCTCCTCCTCTTTCCTGCCTTCTTCTGCTTCCTCTCTTACCTCTCCTTTACCTACATTCACTTCATGCTCTTCCTTCTTCCCCCTCCCCCTCTCCCTCTCCTCCCTCCTCCTGATGATATGCTAATGAGATGTTCTGTGAGACAGAGAGAGAAAGAGAGAGAGAGAGAGAGAGAGAGAGAGAGAGACGGACGGACGGAGGACGGACAGACAGACAGACAGACAGACAGACAGACAGACAGACAGACAGATAGACCGACCGACAGACAGACAGACAGGGACAAGAAAATTTAAAAGAAGCGCATGAGGAGAAAGGACGGGGAAGGGAGAAAAAGAAAAATAACAGGAAAGAGAGAATAGGTGATGAGAGGCAGAAGGAAAAAAAAAATAACGTGAAGATGATGAGAAGGAGGAGGAAATTGAAGATAAATGAAAGAAAGGAAAGGAGGATGAAGGGGAGGAGAGAGAGTAACGGGTTGGAGAGAAAGAGAAGGAGAGGAAGAAGGAGGAGGAGGGAACGAGGGAGGAGAGAAATACTGAAGACAGAAGGGGAAAAAATGAAAATAGATTGGAGAGAGGAAAAAGAGAAGGCGTGAAGTACAGAAAGAAAGAAAAGAGAGGAGAAAAAAAAAGAGGAAAAGAGGACGAAAGGAAAGGAAGGGTGAAAGAAAGAATTTAAAGATTTCCCAGAGTGGGAAGTAGAAAAAAAGGCAAGGACAAAGTGAGACGAAACGAGAGACAGAGAGAGAGAGAGAGAGAGAGAGAGAGAGAGAGAGAGCAGCTAAGGTAATTTCATCGTGC
>NW_027642871.1:0-15000 GCF_032717465.1 Coenobita brevimanus
AGATTGGTATGGTGTGGTGTGATACGGTGTGGGAGGGTGGTATGGTATGGTGTGGGTGTGAGAGGGTGATGGTGTGTGACTTATTGTGTGGGGCTGGTAGGAACGTGGAATCCTGGCTTCACTGTAATCTCTAAAGCCTAAATGAGTACACACACCTTCTCATCCGAAAATGGTTAGTGAGAAGCAGACGGGTCAGGGCCGGTCATCTAGAGCTACTGTGATAAAATGCTGCAGAAAAATCATGTGTTGTATCCTTAAAATTAAAAAGAATATGTGAGGTTAATTCTTCCCTTTAAATAAAGACCAAAATATATGTATTACTTCACTCATATTCATCCACTTCCTAACGATACATAAAGAGACGGTGATCAGTGACTTATGGAACCCTGTGTTGTGGTCTATGGGATGTAATAAGCTTTTCAGAATATTGCCTGTCTCGTAACTCTATGGGCAAAAGGTCCTAAATTCTTGGCCTAATATTTACCCTTGAAATTAAACTATGAATGTGTGGAAATAATTCTGCCATTTGAATAACTATGGTATCATCAACCAAGATATACATACACGAACATAAGCAAGCACGCACGCGCACACACACACACACACACACACACACACACACACACACACATACACACACATGCCCAGTCACCAAAACATTTTAGGTTAAACGAAAAGGAAAGGAGGATGTGACTCAGCCAGTGACCTGAAGATCATCGTCGTCGTCGTCATCATCGTCGTTGTCGTCTTCATCTTCGTTGTCGTAATCATCATCATCATCATCTTCCTCGTCGTCCTAATCATCATCATCATCGTCAGCAGCATGTTACTGTCATCCCAACACTGTAAAAGATGTAGAACAGATGTTATATCAGAGTCATCACCTTTATCATCATATTCATCACTTCCTTCTAATCAAATGGTAGAATTTGTACGGGAGTCACACCATCTTCATCATCATCGTTGTCATCATCATCATTGTCATCATTATCATCATCATCATCATAACTGTCATCATACCAGCTGTTTCATCGAGTATATAGTTTCATCATCATCATCACAATAATCACAGCTTAGTTAACTGGTACAGGAGTTTCAACATCACAGTTATCATCATCATCATCATCATCATCATATTCATCCCATTTCTGTTAGTTCGTACAGAGGTTAAATCCTCACCGCTATCGCTAGTAGTAGCTGTATTATAATCATCAGCATCATTATCATCATCATCATCATCAGCCTGTGACACACCACTGCAGGATAAGGACCCCTCTCACCTGTCTCCACTCCAATCCTTTGGTTGTCAGCTTGTTCCGTCCCTGCTCGGTGGATCTGCGAGTATCATCTCTATCTTGTTCTCTGTGTGCCTCATCCTCTCACTCCATCTCTGGTCTGCCATTTAGTTACGCTGGCTGTCCATGTGTTACCTGTTCTGTGGAAGACGTGACTTAAGAACTGCGTGTGGACTGACCTGTAAACAAGAGGACAAATATACGTGTGTTGCAGCATCACTACTATACCCTGTTCACTCTAACTTGGCGTAAAATTGCTATCTCTTTCGTAAATTGTGTGTTGTGACAAGGGGTTAACACTAGAATGGTGCTAGTCACGAAGAAGTGGTATGAAAATGATGTAGAGCTGTAAGTTCATTTCTTTCACTGAACTACGGGAAATATGCTGCAAAAAACGACTATCTCGGCCTTGACAAAATGAAAGAACAACACCACAATATACGTGTACGTGTATGTGTGTACGTGTGTGTGTGTGTGTGTGTGTGTGTATGTGTGTGTGTGCGTGCGTGCGTGTGCGCGCGTGTGCGAGTGTGCGATTGTGTGTGTGTGTGTGTGTGTGTGTGTGTGTGTGTGTGTGTGTGTGTGTGTGTGTGTGTGTGTGTGTGTGTGTGTGTGTGTGTGTGTGTGTGCTCTTCAGGACAAAATAATTTACATACAATTTTTTTTCCATCACATTGTCTCTCTGAAATCTGAATCGCACTTATCAGTTTACATTCAGGTCCCAAACTGTAATGTTGGGTGGACAGGGACAAGCGGGCAGGCAAACCTAGTCCATCAGTCTGACCGGCACGAGAATTTACAGGACGACACTCACACTGCTATTTCACTGGTGCTGAGACACCAAGATTGAGGCGGTACAAGGCCTCCATCTCCCTCACACCAACAGCCCCCTTGGCTCATCAGAATTACGTCTAGTAGCCTCATAGGTAATATTTCTTTGGGCCATGATACTTCCTGGCTGTCAGTGCGATATCCTTGTGTCCTAATGTAGTCACCTTAATGGCTAAAAACAGCAAATATCCAACACTTACCTCAGCGGAATGATGCAGCAGCAACACACACACACCCTCGTCCTTCCACTGTCATACGGCCACTAGCAAAAGTAGCCAAGTAGCGACGCCTACCAAGACGAGAAACTTGTCCAGCTACTTTTACAACCACTAGATGGTACCAGGGCCCTTTCATGGTAGGGGCAACTCTAGTATTCTATTCCAGGTGCTGCTTGGCGATAGCAGTCAGTTGAGAGTGAGTCATACTACTCTGTGAGTGTTAATACTGTCTCTATTAACTCTCATGATCATACAGCTCTCTTTACCAGCCCTATTAAAAAATAAATTGCAAAGGAAGTCTGCCTGACTGGTGGGAGGTGCCTGTGTGTTACCATGGCAACCTCCCACACCACCACAGTTACATACACATTTCCCCAACAAAAAGTTCCATTAGAGAGTATTGTGTGTGTGTGTGTGTGTGTGTGTGTGTGTGTGTGTGTGTGTGTGTGTGTGTGTGTGTGTGTGTGTGTGTGTGTGTGTGTGTGTGTGTGTGGTCAAAAGGATAGTAACCAGCCTAATGCAAAAATATATCGTTAAGAAAATCTTTGCTTGACTGGTGGGAGGTGACTGTGTGTTACCATGGCAACCTCCCACACCACCACAGTTACATAAACACATTTCCCCACCAGCAAGTTCCATTAGAGAGTATTTTGTGTGTGTGTGTGTGTGTGTGTGTGTGTGTGTGTGTGTGTGTGTGTGTGTGTGTGTGTGTGTGTGTGTGTGTGTGTGTGTGTGTGTGTGTGTGTGTGTGTGTGTGTGTGTGTGTGTGTGTGTGTGTGTGTGTGTGTGTGTGTGTGTGTGTGTGTGTGTGTGTGTGTGTGTGTGTGTGTGTGTGTGTGTGTGTGTGTGTGTGTGTGTGTGTGTGTGTGTGTGTGTGTGTGTGTGTGTGTGTGTGTGTGTGTGTGTGTGTGTGTGTGTGTGTGTGTGTGTGTGTGTGTGTGTGTGTGTGTGTGTGTGTGTGTGTGTGTGTGTGTGTGTGTGTGTGTGTGTGTGTGTGTGTGTGTGTGTGTGTGTGTGTGTGTGTGTGTGTGTGTGTGTGTGTGTGTGTGTGTGTGTGTGTGTGTGTGTGTGTGTGTGTGTGTGTGTGTGTGTGTGTGTGTGTGTGTGTGTGTGTGTGTGTGTGTGTGTGTGTGTGTGTGTGTGTGTGTGTGTGTGTGTGTGTGTGTGTGTGTGTGTGTGTGTGTGTGTGTGTGTGTGTGTGTGTGTCGGGGAGAGCATGTGGATATTGCAAGGCATGAAAGGATTGATCTTGCTGATGAGTTTTTTGAGTGTGTGCAAGAGTTTTGTTATTTGAGAGCCATGTTGTGTGCTGGAGGTGGGGCTGGAGCAGCTCTGAGGCTAGAGTGAAGAGTGGTTGGAAGAAGTTCAGGGAGCTGTTGCCTATCCTGACACTGAGAGGACTCTCCCTCTGTGCTACGAGATTTTTGTATGCGGCATGTGTTAGGAGTGTAATGCTGTATGGTAGTGAGACCTGGGCAGTAATGGAAGAGGATATTTGCAGGCTCAGCCGTACAGAAATGACAATAATTAGGTGGATGTGCAGTGCGCCCTTGAATGCGAGGACTGGGGGGGCTAGGTTTACGATGAAAGAGTTAAGAGGAACAGTGGGACCTGAGTGTATTGGTGTTGTGATGAGGAGGGGTAGATTGAGATTGTTTGGATGGATGGGACTAGATTGTATTGATGTTGTGATGAGGAGGGGTAGACTGAGATGGTTTGGGAGGAAGGATGGGACTGGAGTGTATTGGTGTTGTGATGAGAAGGGGTAGATTGAGATGGTTTGGGAAAAAGGATGGGACTAGAGTATATTGATGTTGTGATGAGGAGGGGTAGACTGAGATGGTTTGGGAAAAAGGATGGGACTGGAGTATATTGATGTTGTGATGAGGAGGGGTAGACTGAGATTGTCTGGGCATGTGGAGAGGATGGAGGATGACAATTGGGTACAGAAAGTGAAAAGTGTTAACGCTGGGCTTAGGGTTGCGAGAGGCAGACCGAAAAAGACCTGGGACGAGGTCATGGAGTTTGACCTCAGGGATAAGGAAGTGAACATGGAGGCTGCTAGAGATCGAACAGCATGGAGAGCCGCCATTAGGTGACCAAGGCCGACGCATGTAAGCAAGATGGGGTTTTTATAAACAAAACGAAACGAAAAGAAAAACGAAACAAAATTATTATTTTTGCCCTTTCTTCATCATCATTGCTGAGATATAACAATAGATTAACGCTGGAATACGATGCTAGTCACGAAGAAGTGCTATGGACGTGGAGCCGCGGTAATATCTTATTCTGCCACTGAGCTACGTGAAATAAACTCTAATATGATGCTAGTCATGAAGAAGTGCTTTGCCACAAACAGTTTCTATGTCATCTTGTCCTCCAGCATCTGTCTGTCTTCCCTCCTGCTCACACTTTCCTCATTCTTCTCTCCACCACATCCCTCCACCTCTTCCTCGGCCTCCCTCTCCCTCTCTCACGCTGCACCTCACTCACATACACTCTCCTAGTCAGTCTCTCATTCTCCATTATCTCCACATGGCTACATCATCTCAGGGTACTTCTCCCAACACTTTCGTTCACATCCACATCAACACCACAACGCTCCTTCACTTCCTCATTTGTCTGTCTGTCTCTCCACGTAACTCCACATCCACATCAACACCACAACGCTCCTTTACTTCCTCATTTGTCTGTCTGTCTCTCCACGTAACTCCACATCAACAGCACAACGCTCCTTCACTTCCCCATTTGTCTGTCTCTCCACGTAACTCCACATCCACATCAACACCACAACGCTCCTTTACTTCCTCATTTGTCTGTCTCTCCACGTAGCTCCACACTCAGATAACTTCTTTCCACACCACTTTTCATATTAATAAAGATTTTTTGGTTCAACTAAAAGAACGCATGGTATCAATGAGCAGGTGAACAATATCCTCGCTTACCTTTGTTTATCATGGCAAGATGGGCAAGTTGTTTAAACACTATCAACACTGACATATACACACAGCTCGAGCGTCCTCCTCCTCTCACGGTTAGAGGGTGACTGACGGGATTCGGAGCTTCAATGGTTCGCCGAGCTCCAATGCATGAGGTGGAGGGGGGGAGAGGGAGGGGGAGGCCAAGGATGAGATGGAGGGATGGAGTGGAGAGGTATATGAGAGAGGGGGGAGTAAGCTGGGAGCAGGGCATTGAAATGGTGGGGGACAGGGCTACATGGAGGCGATTTGCTTGTGGCCACCCCTTACGGGATTAAGGCGTCTGGCAATAGATAGACAGATAGATCATTCCAGCTTTACTTTTTTCACCTTAACTTGGCCTAAAATGGACTCTCTTTCTCTCCTTAATGCCGAGCTGTAACAATGGAGTAGAATATGATACTAGTCACGAAGAAGTGCTATCGAATGAATTTTGAGCCGTCTTTATAAATATCTGTCTATCTATCTATCTACCTGTCTATCTATCTATCTATCTATCTGTCATTGAGCTACATGAATTGAGTTACAAAAAAACGAAAATCTGGACCAAGATGAACAATGCTAACTTCAGTGCCATGTATTCCAGACGATTTTATTCAGCTTAGCACAACCCATTCATTGTCTATCTGTCTATCTAGTGCCAGACGCCTTAATCCCGTAAGGGGTGGCCACAAACAAATCGTCTCCATGTTGCCCTGTCCCCCACCATTTCTCTGCCCTCCCCCCGACTTACACACCCTCTCTCATATACCATTCCACTTCATCCCTCCAAAACATCCTTGGTCTCCCCCTCCCTCTTCTCCTTCCACCTCACTCAAATACACTTTCCTAGTTAGTCTCTCACTCTCCATCCCCCAACTTACACCCATCTCTCCCTCTCCCCACTCCACTTCATACACATACACTCTCCTAGTTAGTCTCTCACTCCCCATCCCCCAACTTACACCCATCTCTCCCTCTCCCCACTCCACTTCATTCACATACTCTCCTAGTTAGTCTCTCACTCCCCATCCCCCAACTTACACCCCCTCTCTCATATACCTCTCTACCTCATCCCTCCATCTCATCCTCGGTCTGCCCCTCCCTCTCACAGTGTCTATGGTGGGATAATAAGTTTTCACAGTTACTATACTCATTTTACTCTAACTGGGCCTAAAATTGTTATCTCTGTATTTTCAGTGTTGATTTGTAAGTAGTAGTAGTTGGAGTAGCAGTAGTAGTAGTAGTAGTATAGTAGTAGTAGTAGTAGTAGTAGTAGTAGTAGGAGGAGGAGGAGGAGGAGGAGTAGGGGTATAATACACATACACCAGGTAAAGGTGTTTATTATATCAATGGTCACAATATACAACGTCCAATAGTGAGTGATAATACAAATGTCGGATAAATACTAACACTGCCATTGTCTGGGTTGTATGCTATGTGGCTTTAGGGGTTTCCTAACACCCCTTCCTTAGCGATTCATTTTGCACATTTCGCCTCAACATCCACTTTCAGGCTATTAGAGAAAAGTTGGCTCCTGGCCTTTGGTTCCTTCTTCCTTGCATTAAAAAAAATGAGAACGTAAATGTGTCATATGCTGAATGAATCGCAAAGGAAATGGTGTTAGGAAGACTCCAATTACCACCTTCAACAATACATTCCATCCATTCACCCGTTGACGTCTTTACAACTCTACGTAACCTGTCTAATCTCTAGGTACTGGAGAGGGGCGCCTTCACGTGGTGGCACTGACATGACCGAGTGGCTCCACTGCCTGGTTACTCAAACATCCCTCAACCGCCTCCCTATCCCCCGATGAGAGGAGGGTCATTTTGGATATCACTGTACCCTACCTGCGTAATACTTTTTGGGGGTGACTGTACCCAATAGATATCTTGCAGTAACTTTACACTCTAACGTCCAGACATAACCATCTATCTATTTATAGCCCGACGCCCTAATCCAGCAAAGGGTGGCCGCAGTCAAAACGCCTCCAAGTCGCTCTGTCACCCACCATTTGACTGCCCTCCTCCCAACTCACTCCCCCTTCATATACCTCTCAACTACATCTCTCCACCTCATCTTCGGTCTCCCCCTCCCTCTCCCTCCCTATACCAGCGTAATGGAAATCCTGAATGGCCCAGCACCCAAAAGGCAACTCCTGTATTTAGACATCATCATCATCATCATCATCATCATCCGGACCTTCCTTCCCATCCTAGGCCATGGTGAGGAGTAGCAGTGTCCTGACAGCCCAAATTTGCCCACTTTAATGGGCCACAGTTCCATTCACTCACCATTCAAGCCCCCGGAATCCTGGCTCTATCGGATACGCCAAAGACATTCACCAGGTTCTGTAGCTTCACATAAACGTATCCGATAGAGTCAATATTCAGACATACGTATCAATTTTAACATGTACTGTATATGTAAAGAAAATCAGGACATTATCAGCCATGTTCCTTGGCTTGAAAATGTGCTCACATGTGTCTGAGATTTTTATTTCATTATCCCAAAATTTTGATCCATGAAATCTGCCTCCCACAAAAAGAGGAGGTGGATAATTCGCTTATTGAAAATGTTAAGGGTAAACAACGACTTTTGCCAAGAAAATTTTACACAGCGAGAAATACAAGTAAGTTAATCAATAGGTGCTGTTATAGGAGGAAAGTCACATATAAATTCTGTAAACTGGAACAATGTATATATAAAGATTCATGTATACCGAATGTCCCCAAAATTCTGCCTAGATTAGAGACACACACTGCATGTAAGTTGCTTGACAAACTAAGATGCAGCTCATTACACTGGATATACTAACTCCTGCCATTTCAGTAGTTACCAGCCGCGATAGCGCAGCTGGTATTGTTATCAGTTTGTTTGTCTGTCTGTCTGTGTGTCTGTTACCACGATAACTTCGCAACGGCTCAAGATATCATCAAGAAATTTTACAAGTGTGTAGTAGGGATGAAACTCTCAGACAAGTTCGAAATTGATGAAAGTAGGTCAAGGTCAAGGTCATGTTCCGAGCCGCGCAAGATGTGTATCGGCTAGCGGCTGGTGTGATTCCCCCTTTGGCAGGGCCTCTAGTTACCCTTTCATATGGAAAAAAATGCATCTTAATATGTTAAGCCAAGTACATGCAATAAATGTTAATAAATCCAGCAGAACCATATCACCCTTTATATATACATGTGTGTGTGTGTGTGTGTGTGTGTGTGTGTGTGTGTGTGTGTGTGTGTGTGTGAATTTCATAGCCTTTATATACAGTCTTTACAAACCACAAGAGGAGAAAAAACCTGTTAAAAATCTGAGAAGACACATCAATGTAGCAACACCCATGAACGCTGTGATAAATGTTGGCTCCAAGAATCTGCGTCACAAATACTCTTCCCTCGTGTTTCCAGGGTGAGCAAGAGGGGCCTAAATTCATTCTCTGTCCTGTGCATCGTGTCTGTATCATACCCTTAGTTTAGCCAGTTTTGTAAATCACCCTCATATGTTTCACTGTAATTGCATGTTTCCGTCTGTTGCTGCATAGGCTTACTCACTGGCCATCTGCGTTGCTGTATTGTAAAATTACTGTTTGTCCTTTTAAACTGTTTCCACCTTGTTTTCCATACAGTTAAACCGCTGTTGCCACGTTTCACTACATAGTTAAAATCACTCCTCGTCTCTATGCTTCTAAATCACTGTTTCCATTTGCTTCGCCACTGCATATAATTACATAATATTTTCCCCCATTATTCTGTGTCATAAATTATTTGTCTTCGTGGCTGCACCCGCCTCCTTCCTACCAAGAGACAGAACACGAGTCATAATCACGCCAATGTACTGTATATGTAAAGAAAATCAGGACATTATCAGCCATGTTCCTTGGCTTGAAAATGTGCTCACATGTGTCTGAGATTTTTATTTCATTATCCCAAAATTTTGATCCATGAAATCTGCCTCCCACAAAAAGAGGAGGTGGATAATTCGCTTATTGAAAATGTTAAGGGTAAACAACGACTTTTGCCAAGAAAATTTTACACAGCGAGAAATACAAGTAAGTTAATCAATAGGTGCTGTTATAGGAGGAAAGTCACATATAAATTCTGTAAACTGGAACAATGTATATATAAAGATTCATGTATACCGAATGTCCCCAAAATTCTGCCTAGATTAGAGACACACACTGCATGTAAGTTGCTTGACAAACTAAGATGCAGCTCATTACACTGGATATACTAACTCCTGCCATTTCAGTAGTTACCAGCCGCGATAGCGCAGCTGGTATTGTTATCAGTTTGTTTGTCTGTCTGTCTGTGTGTCTGTTACCACGATAACTTCGCAACGGCTCAAGATATCATCAAGAAATTTTACAAGTGTGTAGTAGGGATGAAACTCTCAGACAAGTTCGAAATTGATGAAAGTAGGTCAAGGTCAAGGTCATGTTCCGAGCCGCGCAAGATGTGTATCGGCTCTCGACTGGTGTGATTCCCCCTTTGGGAGGGCCTCTAGTTACCCTTTCATATGGAAAAAAATGCATCTTAATATGTTATGCCAAGTACATGCAATAAATGTTAATAAATCCAGCAGGACTATATCACCCTTTATATATACTTGTGTGTGTGTGTGTGTGTGTGTGTGTGTGTGTGTGTGAATTTCATAGCCTTTATATACAGTCTTTACAAACCACAAGAGGAGAAAAAACCTGTTAAAAATCTGAGAAGACACATCAATGTAGCAACACCCATGAACGCTGTGATAAATGTTGGCTCCAAGAATCTGTGTCACAAATACTCTTCCCTCGTGTTTCCAGGGTGAGCAAGAGGGGTCTAAATTCATTCTCTGTCCTGTGCATCGTGTCTGTATCATACCCTTAGTTTAGCCAGTTTTGTAAATCACCCTCATATGTTTCACTGTAATTGCATGTTTCCGTCTGTTGCTGCATAGGCTTACTCACTGGCCATCTGCGTTGCTGTATTGTAAAATTACTGTTTGTCCTTTTAAACTGTTTCCACCTTGTTTTCCATACAGTTAAACCGCTGTTGCCACGTTTCACTACATAGTTAAAATCACTCCTCGTCTCTATGCTTCTAGATCACTGTTTCCATTTGCTTCGCCACTGCATATAATTACATAATATTTTCCCCCATTATTCTGTGTCATAAATTATTTGTCTTCGTGGCTGCACCCGCCTCCTTCCTACCAAGAGACAGAACACGAGTCATAATCACGCCAATGTTACAGATATCACAGGGGGAATATTCTACCCCAGGAACAAATCTAAGCCCTTAGGTAAGCCACAACAAATCGTGCGACAAAGCTGGTAGGTCGGATTCAGCCTTAAATCTATATTAATTTTACAAGTAATGTTAAAAAAAAAAATGTTAAGCATTCCCACTCCTGAGGCAAACAGACAGGTCAAAATTGTCAGCACTTGAATGTTTCTCATGTAAGTGTGGTTTTTCCAGGAGGCTTAATTATTTTCCTCGACTTACGAAGCTTTTGGGCACCTCCTTAACATTTGTCTTACGTATTACACCCTGGTATTCTCCTATGGATTATTTTGAGATTCTGAAGGCGAAAAAGTTCTTATATCACAGAACAAAAATTTGCACCCTACACAGAAATAACCTGGTAAGGAAGAGGTGCTAAAGACCATCCTAATCCATTAAATCAGGCTCGTATTTAAAGTGGCATCTGCAGTTTTGTAGACACCCTTTCTTTGTGATTTATTTTCACAATACATCTTAACATTCTCTTGTATGAAAAGTACTTCATTTTAATATTGACTAAGTTTGTATTAGTGACACACGGGAGGACATTAACTTGTACTGCTAAGAGTAAATTGCCAAGGTAGAAGTGTTATGAAATTTCCAAAGCCACATAGAATACTGCCCAGTGGCCCCAGGTGAGACCCGGCAAGACTAGTGCGACCCAGTGCCAACCACGCCTGCCTCATCCACTGGCCACACCTACAGGAGGGAAGAATGTGCCCGACGAAGAAAGTAACTGTGGCTGGGCTGGGTGTGGCTCTGGAAAGTGTAAGGAGCAGACAGTGAAGGCAGGTGTGGGATGCAGGGCTGGTGCAGGTGTGGTGTTGGGGCCGGTGAGCACTGGGCTGGGGAAAGTCATGGCCTTGACACACCTTAAGGAAATTTTAGTCAAGGAGCGATTGACAGCCTCAGCACCAACACTGCAGGCAAAGAGGCTGAGGTAGGCCTGGCGGTACTCCGAGGACATGACCACATAGATGATGGGGTTGATGCAGGTGGTTAGGTAGACCAGCAGCAAACCCAAGATGTTCAACACAGGCTTGTCATCCTTGCTGAATGTCTTCACCAGCGTGATGGGCAGGTAACACACCACAAAGGACAAGAAGATCACCAGAATCATCTTCAGGAGCCGCTGGTCCTTTGGACTTAGTGCAGTCTGCCGTGTCAGGAGTGATCCCCTCCGAGCCCTGCGGAATGTCCCACGCAACTGTGAAAATGCCCCCTTTGCTGATTCATTTGACTGCCGCCGCCCCGCCTCATCTGTTGCATCAGAGGCGGGTGAGTCTGGGGTATTTGTTGGACATATTCTGATGGGGGAGGACACCACCCCTTCCTCCCCTGAGGGATGGCCGGACAGCCCATTGACCTCAGGCCTAAGCACCGTGACGCTCACCCCTGGGGAAGGTGACTGGCCTCTGCCATCACTGTGACCACTGGCCGGGTGGGTGGGAGAGGCACCACCCTCTAGGACTTTCACACTGACGGAGCTGGTGTTGGAGGTGAGCTTTACCTGTGTCTCCACCTGCACAGTCTCACTCAGTGTATGCACCCGTGCCTCACCACCCTCATGTGGGTCTGCCCTGTCCCTCTCTTCTCCCACACCCAACTTTCCACCTTCTTCCTGCTTAGTGCTGCCTTTCTGTTTGTCTTGTTTGCTATTCACTCTGATGATGCTTTGATCACTGTTGTGGCTTCGTTTGTCTGCACGGTGCACGATGCAGAAAATCCTTGCATAACAGACACAGATGGCCACACACGGAAGCATGAATGCAAACACGAAGAGGAATGACTTAGGCGAGTATCCATCGCTGTCTGGCAGAATGGTGCACGAGCCGATGGTGGGGTCCAAGCCAAAGGTCCCCCACACTTTCAGGGCTGTGGGCACCAGGGCTCCAAAGGCACCTACCCACGTGGACACAACCATCACCGCCAGCAGCGTCTGCGTGTACAGCCTGAGGAAAAATAGGGGTGGTGAGTGGCGGTGACAGTGGCGGTAATGATTGACAGTTGTAGTGCTGCTAACAGTAGTTGTGACTACAGGTTCATCTGAACACGAATGGAGTGGATTACAGGAGGAATGTGCCCTTCTCTTGTAGTCTTTTCGGAATAGGGACATTTATGTAACTAGGGAACAGGGCTGTCTTGTAATATCGGTGCCATCGCATGAAGGCTTCCCTTACCAGCACCAGATACAGATATAAAAGCCGTGCCATAGCATCAGTGACATTACTCATGAACATGGTCTGAAGTGTTAGGGTAAAGGAAGGCCTGAGCCCTGAGGGTAATGAACTGGTTCCTAACACTCTGGGCTAGACAAGCTTCCCACTAGCGACTACAAGTATCTGGCCTTAGCAAAAGTGAAATAGGAGAGTCACCCCTAAAGACTAAGGTGGAAGACCCGTTTTCTAAGTGACTGGAGATACTGTATTTTTCTTTTCCTCAGCACATCTACTTTAGTAATCTAGTGACGTACAGTACACGTCATAATTCTCTTGTATGTTACTGATACAAACCAGGTCGATAATGAAACGAGAAAATTACCATACTAGAGAAGGGTAAGGTGTAATATGCAAAATAAATCGCCAAGGCCAAGGATGAGATGGAGGGATGGAGTAGAGAGGTATATAAGAGAGGAGGCTGTGAGCTGGGACCAGGGCAATGAAACGGCGGGGGACAGGGTGACATGGAGGCGATTTGTTTGTGGCCACCCCTTAAGGGATTAAGGCGTCCGGCAATAGATATATAGATAGAAGGGTAAGGTGTAATATGCAAAATAAGTCGCTAAGGAAGAGGTGTTACGAAGCCTCCTATATGCCAGCTAGAATACGACCCAAAAGCTAAACAAAGGCAGGAGAAAAACATCGTAAGACAGAAATAATTATCATAATATACGTCACCATATTACGTCACCTGTCAGACCAACACACACACACACACACACACACACACACACACACACACACACTCTCTCTCTCTCTCTCTCTCTCTCTCTCTCTCTCTCTCTCTCTCTCAAAACACTTATCCAGGCCACTGTTGTGTTTTACTTAGTGGAAAACAACCCTCCCCCCTCTCTCTCTCTCTCTCTCTCTCTTCCTGCTGAGATTAGTCATTATAAACTGTTTCCTGCTGAGATTAGTCATTATAAACTGTTTCCTGCTGAGATTAGTCATTATAAACTGTTTCCTGCTGAGATTAGCCATTATAAACTGTTTCCTGCTGAGATTAGTCATTCTAAACAGGTGAGGGTGTCAGTGATGGAAGTGGTCTTTGTTATACTGTTCTACCCTAATTGGAGAGGGTCGCCTTCACATGGTGGCACTGGTGTAGCGGGGGGGGGGGGAAGTCCTCTGCCTAGTTATACACACGTCCCTCAACTCTCTCCCTATCCCCCAAAAGGACGATGGTGTACAGCAGGGGATGGGTGAGTTTAGGCTACACTCCACCGCTTCACGTATATATAACAACAACTTGTGCTCGTATTCTTGTCTGTTAAGGAAGCTCCCTAACACCTCTTCCTCGGCGATTTATTACTGAATAAGACTGGTTAATATCCTATTGTGCTTTATATATGATGAGTATGGCGATATTGGAAGGACTTACGTAACACAGAGGAGGACAGTGAGGTGTAATGAACAAAATAAATCGCTTAGGAAAACTCACTCTAGTGCCTTAATACTGCACCTAACTTCCACCTAACTCACTCTGGTGCCTTAATACTGCACCTAACTCACTCTAGTGCCTTAATACTGCACCTAACTCACTCTAGTGCCTTAATACTGCACCTAACTCACTCTAGTGCCTTAATACTGCACCTAACTCACTCTAGTGCCTTAATACTGCACCTAACTCACTCTAGTGCCTTAATACTGCACCTAACTCACTCTAGTGCCTTAATACTGCACCTAACTCACTCTAGTGCCTTAATACTGCACCTAACTCACTCTAGTGCCTTAATACTGCACCTACCTCACTCTGGTGCCTTAATACTGCACCTAACTCACTCTAGTGCCTTAATACTGCACCTAACTCACTCTAGTGCCTTAATACTGCACCTAACTCACTCTAGTGCCTTAATACTGCACCTACCTCACTCTAGTGCCTTAATACTGCACCTAACTCACTCTAGTGCCTTAAGTGAATAAAGAAAAAAGTTAATGGTAGTAGGGATAATTAAATAAAACGTCCTCGGGCTGATGGAGTTAAGGAAAAGCTTTGAACCTAATGTTTTCTATTGATGTTGTTGTTGTTGTGGCTACAGGTTCATCTGGGCGTACACGCGGTGGGCTGCAGGTCTTAGTTTCCCTTTTTCCACACCCCACCACCCACCTTTCAGATGATAGGAGGGAAACTGAGGGGCGTTTGTATAACTGGGTAGTCCCTCCGTCCGTTCGTATCGGTGCCACCACGTGAAGGCGTCCTCTCCAGCACCAGGTCC
>NW_027642871.1:20000-22500 GCF_032717465.1 Coenobita brevimanus
CTCTCTCTCTCTCTCTCTTCCCTGGCCACAGTCAACTCTCACTCTAATTTTACCACTGTGTTTACATGCAGATGAGAGAGAGAGAGAGAGAGAGAGAGAGAGAGTTCGTGCTGTGTGTGTGTGTGTGTGTGTGTGTGTGTGTGTGTGTGTGTGTGTGTGTGTGTGTGTGTGTGTGTGTCAAGAGATGTACAGTTCAGAGAGAGAGAGAGAGAGAGTAAGAGAGAGATGAATAAGTAGACTGATTGATCTTACGTGAGCCAAAGCTAATGGAAAGGTTACGGCTCAGGCAAGGATGAAGTAATTCTTTTTTGAGGGTAATCAGTCGAAGGTTAGGGGCCCATATGCTTGGTGGTTAAGTAAATTTCCTAACACCTCTCCCTTACCGATTAATTCTTCCATATGGCAGGCTAGTATCGAGTGTACAGTAAGCCACAATAATCGTGTCGTGATATTTGGTGATAACCTAAGCTACCGGGCTAAGCGTCTGGTACATTCCGGCGTCTGTCATACGGACGGTTCATAATGTTTCACGAGTTACATTTAATCTTCGGACAAAACCGCGACACGACTACTGTTGCTCACTGTACGCTACTTATGCAGATGACGGTGATACTGGAATGCCTCAGGTGACCCGGACGACCACGGCAAGGTGTACTAAGCTAAATAAATCGCTTAGGAAGAGGTGTTAGGGAGCTTCCCAACGAGGCCAGTTGGTGGACGCGGGTATTGCACACTCACCGTTTATTCTTCCTTATATATAGTTTAATTATTTTCTTATTAACTACATTATCTATTTATTTATTGATTTATTTAGAGTGTTAATAATATGTATCACTTTATGCTGCTCCTTCTTCCTAAATTACTCTCTCTCTCTCTCTCTCTCTCTCTCTCTCTCTCTCTCTCCCTGAACTGTACATATCTTCACACACACACACACACACACACACACACACACACACACACACACACACACACAGCACGAACTCTCTCTCTCTCTCTTTGAACTGTACATCTCTTGACACACACGCTCGCGCGCGAGCGCGCACGCGCGCACACGCGCACACACACACACACACACACACACACACACACACACACACACACACACACAGCACGAACTCTCTCTCTCTCCCCCTCTCTCTCTCTCTCTCTCTCTCTCTCTAGCCAGACGCATTAATCCCGTAAGGGGTGGCCACAAACAAATCGCCTCCATGTCGCCTTGTCCCCTGCCATTTCGCTGCCCGCTCCCCAAAAAAACTACATCTCATCTCTCGTATACCTCTCCAATCCATCTCTCCATATCATCCTCGGTCTCCCTCTCCCTCTCACCCCTCCTCCACCTCACACACACACACTCTCCTAGTTAGTCTCTCACTATCCATTCCCCTAACTTACACCCCCTCTCTCATATACCATTCTACTTCATCCCTCCATCTCATCCTCGGTCTGCCCCTCCCTCTCCTCCCTCCACCTCACTCACATATACTCTGTACCCCCTCCACAATATGTCTACCCCCGATGTATATATGTCCCCCCCCAATGCATACATGCCCCCACTAAACTTGCTAGGTCAGCATGCTTTCCCACGCCTGAAGACGGCGTTATTGCATCAGTTGGTATCGGGCAGCCGAGACGGGCAGACTATTTTACTGTGAGCTTGTAATAAACTCCTTATCTAGCTGTTTGTACACGGAGTTTCTATCACCAAAGTATTGCAAGTTATAACTCTCCTAGTTAGTTTCTCACTCCATCTCCCCAGCTCACATCCCCCTCTCTCATATACCTCTCTACCCCATCCCTCCATCTCATCCTTGGTCTCCCTCTGCCTCTCCCTCCCTCCACCTCGCTCATATACACTCTCCTAGTTAGTCTCTCTAAATTGGGCAAAGGCTGTTTAGGCTGACCCTCATGGTTAATGTTTGACCTTCTCCGCGACCTTGACCTTCGACCAACTGCCCTAACAACAGGCATCATATCAACCCTTTGGCTGACCCCTAACCCTTCCAAATTGTTTAAAGTGGAATAAAAACTGGAATAAAAACATAAACACTCATTTTGGGAGAGCTGGAATAATAATAATAATAATAATAATAATAATAATAATAATAAAAATAATAATAATAATAATACCTGTAACAACAACAACAACAACAACAACAACAACAATAAAAATAATAATAATAATAATGATAAAAATAATAATAATAATAATAATAATAATAATAATAATAAAAATAATACCAATAATAAGAATAAGAATAAGAATGATAAAAATAATAACAATTAATAATAATAATAATAATAATAATAAACCAATAATACTCCTGGCCAACCGTCAGTCACCAGGTCAATGATATCTGGTAAGCCCTGAAATGCGCAGACAAGAGGAAGCTCCCTAACACCTCTTCCTTAGCGATTTAGTTTGCTTATTACACTTCGTCGTCGTCTTCTGCGTTACTGTAATAATTCTGACATCGCCATGTGGAGAGGATGGAAAGTG
>NW_027642871.1:27500-30000 GCF_032717465.1 Coenobita brevimanus
TTCCGTTTCTCCCTTCCTTCCTTCATTCATTTCCTTCTTTCCTTCCTTCCTTCACTCATGGCTTCATTTCTCCTTTAATTCCTTCATTCATTCATCCATTCACATATTTATTCATTCATTTCTCCCTTCCTTCCTTCCTTCCTTCCTTCATTGCTCCCTTCCTTCCTTCATTTCTCCCTTCCTTCCATCATTCATCCAATTCTCCCTTCCTTCCTTCATTCATTCAATCATTTCTCCCTTCCTTCATTCATTCATTCATTTCTCCCTTCCTTCCTTCCTTCATTTATCCCTTCCTTCAATCATTCATTTCTCCCTTCCTTCCTTCATTTCTCCCTTCCTTCCTTCCTTCATTTCTCCCTTCCTTCATTCATTCATTCATTTCTCCCTTCCTTCATTCATTTCTCCCTTCCTTCCTTCCTTCATTTATCCCTTCCTTCCTTCATTCATTTCCCCCTTCCTTCATTCATTCATTCATTTCTCCCTTCCTTCATTCATTTCTCCCTTCCTTCCTTCCTTCATTTATCCCTTCCTTCAATCATTCATTTCTCCCTTCCTTCATTCATTCATTTCTTCTTTCCTATGAAATTTCCATATCAGTTATTCCATGCTACTTGGTGGTTTTTCTCACTTTTTCCTGCCAGTTTTAACTGGAGGGTTTGGAGGCGGGGTGAACCTTCTTGCTTTACTATCTTTACCCTTCAGCATGTAGAGTTAGATCTCGTAGTCATAGTCTATTCTGTAACAAACAGCCTCGAAAGGACGATAAGGTCTGTTGCTGTTTGCTTTCCTTTGTACTCCTTTGTACTTCATTCATTCATTTCTCCCTTCCTTCCTTCTTTCATTCATTCATTTCTCCCTTCCTTCCTTCCTTCATTCATTCATTTCTTTCTTCCTTCCTTCATTCATTCATTCATTTCTTCCTTCCTTCCTTCATTCATTCATTCATTTCTCTCTTCCTTCATTCATTCATTTTCCCCTTCCTTCCTTCCTTCATTCATTCATTTCTCCCTTCCTTCATTCATATTCCCATTCCTTCCTTCCTTCATTCATTTCCCCCTTCCTTCCTTCATTTATTCATTTCCCCATCCTTCTCTTCCTTCAAGCATTCATTCATTTCTTCCCTCCTTCCTTCCCTCCTTCTTTCCCTCCTTCCTTCCCTCCTTCCTCCTTCCCTCCCTCGTTCCAACAAACACATTTACTAACTCAACCAAAAGAAATTCATATTTTTACATTCTTATCTGCTGAGGATGTTCTTATCTCCCTAACACCTTTTCCTATGCGATTTATTTTGTTTGTTACACCTTGCTGTCCAAGTCTGTGTTGCATAAATCTCACAAACGTCTCCATACTCTGCACAAATAAAACGTACAAAAGGATACTAACCAGCCATATCTAAAAATAAATCGCTAAGGAAGAGGTGTTAGGGAGCTGGGTTCGTATTCCTGTCGGGTAAGGAAGCTCCCTAACACCTCTTCCTTAGCGATTTATTTTTGGATATGGCTGGTTAATATCCTTGTGTACGTCCTTCATGCAGAGTATGGCGATGTTGGAAGGATTTATGAAGCACAGAAGAGGACAGGAAGGCGTAATAAACAAAACAAATCGCTACGGGAGAGGTATTAGGGAACTTCCTTAACCACCCAGCATTCGTTTAGTTTCAGTGATGTGTGGTAGGCTATGCTGTGTGTGGGCTGGTGATTGGTGTGGTGGTGTGTGGTGGAGTAGTGTGGTAGTGTGTGGTGTGTGTGTGTGTGGGAGTAGTGATTGGTGTGGTGGTGTGTGGTGGAGTATTGTGGTAGGGTGTGATGTGGTGTAAGGTAGTGACTGATGTGGTGGTGTGTGGTGGAGTAGTGTGGTAGGGTGTGGTGTGTGTGGGGGGTAGTGACTGATGTGGTGGTGTGTGGTGGAGTAGTGTGGTAGGGTGTGGTGTGTGGGGGGGGGTAGTGACTGGTGTGGTAGTGCGTGGTGTAGTGTGCGTGTGTGTGGTAAAGTATGGTGTGTGTGTGTGTGTGTGTGTGTGTGTGTGTGTGTGTGTGTGTGTGTGTGTGTGTGTGTATAGACAGACATGTGGATAGACAGATGGATAGATAGACACCCTAAATAGACAGACAAAAAAATGATGGTTGTTTGAGGAGAGAGATTTAGGGAGGAAAGAAGGGAGGGAAGGAGACAGGAGGGAGAGGAGGGAGGGAAGAGAGGAGGGGGAGGAAGGAGGGAAGAGAGGAGGGGGAGGAGGGAGGAAAGGAGGGAAGGAAGGAATTTGAGATGGATGGATGGGGAAGGGAATAATGGTGAAACTGAGAGAGAGAGAGAGAGATCCCGTCACATCTGTCTTTCGTGATATCTTTACCCCGTCACATCCCTACCCCGTCACATCCCTACCCCGTCACATCCCTACCCCCGTCACATCCCTACTCCCGTCAAATCCATACCCCGTCACATCCCTGCCCCGTCACATCCCTACCCCGTCACATCCCTGCCCCGTCACACCCCTACCCCG
>NW_027642871.1:32500-45000 GCF_032717465.1 Coenobita brevimanus
GAGAGAGAGTGACTCAGCAAAGATGATGATTGATTACTTACATTCTCGCCTGAGCCAAGCAAACTTTCTCTCTCTCTCTCTCTCTTTAAATTCCACCCTTTTATCCTTTCCTTCCTGTGTTTTCCTTTTCTCCGACTGCCCTCGGAAGGAAGGAAGAAAGGATGGATGAAAGGAAAGAAGGAACAAAGGAAGGAAAGAAGGATGGAAGGAAGGAATGAAGGGAGGAGAGATGGAGGGAAAGAGGGAAGAAAAGAATGAATGAATGAAAGAAGGAAGGGAGGATAGAGGGATGAAAAACTGGATGGAATGAATGAAGGAACGAACTAACAAAGTAATGAAGGTAGGGAGAAAGGAAGGAAGGAAGGAAGGAAGAGGGAGGAAAGAAGGAAGGAGGGAAGGAGAGGAAGAAAGGAAGAGGGAGGAAAGGAGGAGATAGGAAAATAAGTGGAGGAGAGAGAAACAGAATGAAAATGAGTGAAACTGAGAGAAAGAGTAAAAATATGAAGGGATTATAATAACAACACACACACACACACACACACACACACACACACACACACAAAGCAATAACAGAAGCTGGAGCAGACAAAACACAAGTGCCAGACAACCCCTACCTTTTTGCAGCTGACGAGGGCGATGATGGTGATGAGGTTGGCCGGGACGCATATTCCTGAACTCGGGACTAGTATATACAGGCTCCGCCCCCATGGCCGTCATCCTTTGGCTGGGCTCCTCCCCTGGCGTATTACCAACAATGATCTCATAAATAACCTTTTAAAACACCCTTATATGTGTATAAATGAAGGGTAATTTATAAGCAATTACTGCAAATATATATGTTATGGCCTTATGCCATTAAGTTTCCTCCTTTCTTAAGGTACACTGTATAAAAAGCACATGGTGTAATAAGTTTGGTCAATGGTATCACTGCTTACTTCGACGATATTATTCATAATTCCGCCTCACAAACTCGAGATAATGAATTTGAATGCATAACTTCTTTGCATCATATTTAGCTAAAACATATGTACTTGCACGTTGTATGATTTTTTAAAGAATTTTATATACTAATAAGGCATAGAGTAGCCTATTAGCATTACGTTTAAGGTAGTCATTGATTACAACACCCATTTTTATTAACGATAGATCGACATTCTCTGAGCCAGTGTTCATTCAGACATGGAGGCTGTAAATATACACATGGATAGCTTCCAAACTACTGATATTGTGATTGAGGAGGAATGTATGACTTTCAGGACAAATGTAAAGTGTAAGGAAGATTTTCAACGGTGGAAAGATTTGTTTTGTATGAAGAATCGTGTGTGCTTCAACAAGTACAAGACGTACTCTGTGGGGAAGAGAAAATTGTTTCGCCAGACATTGAAATGCCACCATGGATTTCTACATAAAGGCGTCAAAAAGACAAATACTGGGTAAGTATTAGGCTATTAGCTACTCATTAAAAAAACCCTCCTTAACACTATGGGTCCAAGCTCTCTGGGTTATAATCTCCAGTGATTGGGGTTGGATTTGCTATTATCTTTCTTCATGTTGGCCTGTCCTGTGCTACTCTTTCCTTGGTATTCATCTCATGCTGAACTGTGGCTTGATCTCCATTTTTTTCTTGGTCTTTAAACTGGCCTCCTTTCAGGAATCTCCATTAGATTTAGTTATATTTACATAAATTTGTTCTACAAAGGGAGTCAAAAGGGGCGAAGACCCAACCTGTTAGGCTACACTAGGTTAGGTTAGGTTATGCTTGAGAAATAAAGGCTATTGGAGGGTGCATCACTAAAAAGGTTAACTTTACGCAGAGCTGAACTATAACGACTAAACCTAACCACATAGATAGGCCTACTACTTATAGCAAAAATTACAAATCACCAGAGTAAGCATGCAACTCTTCTTTCAATAATATCATTTTGATGCCTGGATACTCACAATAGGAAACCACGGTTATTTCATGGGGTTGATCAGTGGCTTCAGATTATATCATTAAATTTTATAATCTTAATACCTAGGCTATGTGTAATGACTGCATGATAAACTTAGCGGTAATCAGTAGGCCAAATAGAGTCTGGGTCTAAAAAAAAGGCATATAAAGCTCATTGCTGCACAGTTGTTTTGTAAATACATGAAAACTGCTGGACTGCATTTTCAGTCTTAAATTTGAGCTTTCTTTGATAAATATTATACTACAGTATTTTATACATCATGCCCTGTAGTATGTTTTCTTTTGATTTGAAGATTTTGTTTTTTTTTCTTTTTAAGAAAAATATTATGTACTGTAATCATTGCTGTTTTTTCACAGTTGCAAGGCGCTTATGGATGTTGAGATCAAGATTGTACACTCAAGATCTTCTGAACAGATAAGGTCCTTTCCATGCTTCATGACAATCAGGGGAAATCACAACCATCCCCTTGACACGGCTGAGGTTCTGAATGAACTGAGAGTTTCTCCATGCACCAGAGAGATGTTCAACGATTACTTCAGACAAGGTAGGATATATGAAACGTTCTTTTCATGTGCATAAACCATCAAACTTCAAAGATTTCTTTTCACAATTGGTATTGTGTTCTCCCAAGATGAAATTTTGCCAGTGATCTTTTGGAAGAACACTAAATAAGTTTTGGCACCATACATCAACTGCATCCATTTATAAATATGTAAGAACACTATGCATGCAGTGCATTCATATGCAACCAGAGTATACATTAAGTACATTTTGTGATATTCTGCATAAATGTGTGTGTGTGTGTGTGTGTGTGTGTGTGTGTATTTACACACACACACACACGCACATTACTATATTTCAGTCCTTCATATATATACGTTATTACTATTTCATTCCCTTTTTTCAGAACTCTTATACGCTGTGGTGAAGCTTATGCGTCTTCTTCCTCAACCAGTGCAAAGTGCATAACAAGGTTAAGAAAAAAGAAACAAAAATGGTTATATAAGCTCTATGTTTTAAGATAAATAATATAAGCTCTTAGCTTAAGATTTATAATAATAGCTCTAAACTTAATATATGTAATATAAGCTCAAAGTTTAAGATATATAATATAAGCTCTAAGCGATATACATAATATAAGCTCTTAGCTTCGGATTATAATAAAAGCTCTAAGCTTAAGATATATAATATTAGCTCGAAGTTTAATATAAGCTCTTAGCTTAAGATTTATAATAAAAGCTCTAAACTTAATATATGTAATATAAGCTCAAAGTTTAAGATATATAATATAAGCTCTAAGCGATATACATAATATAAGCTCTTAGCTTCAGATTATAATAAAAGCTCTAAGCTTAAGATATATAATATTAGCTCAAAGTTTAAGATGGTATATATATATATATATATATATATATATATATATATATATATATATATATATATATATATTTTTTTGTAATATAAGCTTTAAGCTTAAGATTTATATAATATAAGCTCTTAGCTTAAGATATATAATAAAAGCTCTAAGCTTCAGATATATAAGCTCTAAGTTTGAGATATATAATATGAGCTCTAAGATTAAGATATTTTTGCATGCAGTGTTTTACAAGCAGCAAAATCAAATGAAACTTGTTTCTTCTTCCCTAGGCCCGTCGTTCCATCCCTTCCATTTGCATTTTACGAAGCGCAGTGAATACGGTTACAGTATTCATACACCCCCATCACAGGGTGGTTATTATAAATGATGTGCTTATCTTTTACAGGTATGGCACCAGGTCAAGCATACAGGCACCATTTGTTAAAGATGGATGTAACAGATGACTTGCATGATCAAGCCAATAAGTCCAAGAATCCTTCTCCAAAGAGTGTTGAATATATGTGGACGGTATGGAGGCAGAGTGAGCATGGAGGACTAAATACCCCATCAATGTTTGATGCAATAAGGATATATGCAGAAGATCATCCAGAACTCATTCTGAAAATTAGCCAAGAAAATGAAAAGTTTGCTATAGTTTTGGTTACCCCCTTCATGATGAGAGCACACAGGCAACTGAAAGAGGCAAGAGAAGTGGTGTTCATCAATGCAACGGGCTGTGTTGATCAACTTAACACAGCAGTTATACCATTCCTTTGTGCTGGACCAGCTGGGGCTGTGCCATTGGCTGTGGTTTTCACTTCATCTCAAGATGAAGCAACATTAACTAAAGGTAATTAATGTGTATAGTGCATCCTTCAATTCTCAGTTTCCATTTTTGTGTGTGTACTAATCTTTCCAAGTCTCTAATGAATGCAAATTATATATAATTTTCTTCTTTGTGCAATACAGGGTTTGGTATGGTAAAGGAAGTTCTTGGGGACTGCGCCTTCTATGGGAACGGACATCCGCAATCCTTTATGACGGACAATTGCGATGCACAAAGGAAGGCCTTATCAGTCATCTGGCCTACTTCCAAGCTATTCCTTTGCGTATTTCACATACTGCAACAAGTATGGCGCTGGCTTCTTGATTCCAGGCATGGCATCAATAAAATGATCGCCAAGAACTAATGGCTGCAGTAAAATCTCTTGTTTATGCTGAGTCAAGCAAGGCTTTTGATGAATTGCTGGAGAAGATTTTAAGCAATCCGTTTGCTGAGAAATACCCCAATTTCAAATGGTAATATATTTTTCTCATCATTAGGTAAAAAAAGTTAATTTGTCAAATAAACATTGACGGATATCCAACTGGATATTACTGAGATTCGGTTGGATACAGGATAGTAGAAATATTACCGGATATGTTGGATAACTGTATCATAAGATATCCATTACATCCCTATAAATTCTATCTTATCTGTAATAATTCATGTTATATATACCTATATACTGTATATATACGTATAGTGATTTGAATTACATATTTCAGCCACCTCATCACCCTAGTCCAAAGGCGAGAGGAGTGGGCCATTGCCTTCAGAGCTGGTGCTTTGTTAAGAGGCCATCACACTAACAATTACTGTGAGGCAACGATGTGCATCATAAAGGACAATGTTCTTAATAGGAAAGGATTAAGCTTAACTTAACATATTTGAAGAGTAATTTATCTAACTTGGCATTACTGTACAAGGCCATATTTACTTGTATGTGGGCCCCAAGGCCACACCCCTAAAAATAATGAGAAGAAATTAATATATGAATTGGTGAAACAAGCCATTCCACTGTACCTGGTTGGCCCCTAGTAACTATTACAACACTCCCATTCATATAGCATATGAATACAGACTCCCTAAAGTTATATCTACTTGTTTGTTGGGTCTTATATGGTGCACTGGAAGAGGTATTCTTCATAGCAATAAGATGTCTTTGAAAGGTGACCCTTGTACGTAGTGTCACCTAATTAATAAGTCTTTCATTATTTTTCAGATGCAAGGCCTACAACACTGCTCAGCTGGTAGTGTTTATGGCAGAGATCTTTGACTCCTACATGAGACAGCGTATAGTGGATGTGGCACTGGGTCGACGTCGAATGAACAGAGTGATTGTGGGCACACTCCCTTTGGAAACAGTAAAACCCTTAGGTGGTGGGATATACCAGGTGCAAAGTGAGAATGACCCAGGACAAATGTATGTGGTAGACCTTAATATTGGTATGTGCACATGCATCAGAGGAAACAATGGTGCAATCTGCAAGCATCAGGTTGTATGTGCTAACCATGGAATGACTGTGGTGCCCCAGATGCTTGTGCTGAACAGTAGCACCCGTCTTTGGTTGGCAGTTTTAGCCCTTGGTGAAAGTAAAGCCCCCGCAGAGGGTTTTTTCAAGTCTTTGAAAGAAGTACAAAGTGGTGAAACAACTGAAGAAAATTGTAAACCTGATATTGAAGGAAATTCTTCCCATGATAATTGTACAGAATCACAGATAAAAACAGAAACACCTGATGTGATGTCAGCAAGTAGCATTATTGATGAGGAAAATGCTGAAAATGAGGACATTACTGCACAGTCACATGAGGCTGCAGAAGCACTTGCGAAAACATGTGCTAAATATGGTAATGCAGACACCCTCTTGGGTATTAAAAAATTCATAGACCGGTTGAAGTCTGCAAAATCAGCAAATCAGTTAAACAGTTTCTTGAACATTATGGGATCATCAATGAAAAAAGGAGCTGGTCGTGGGAAGATACCTTGCCAGCCAACTTCAATTGCAAGGAGAACCCCAGGTATGCCCAGAGGAGCTGCTACCCTTGGTAAAGGACGTCGACCTTCATCAACTCTAACGTCAAGACCCAAACGTCCTCATAACCTAGCCCATAATGTTCGCAGCAATGTGGCTAATGCCAAGTCCCATGGTACTGGTCACTGATCTGAAGTCCAATAATTTGATCACAACCATGAAACTTAATACTCACTCTCTCTCTTGTTTTATTCTTGTTTTCTTGATACTAAACCCTATCCTTTCCTCTCAGTACTGGAACTTATGGTAAATATACAAAATCACTGCTCCACGCCAACGTGTATAGGGACCTACCCACTTTTTCCCGAAACAACTACCTGCTAATCCTGTATTGAAGATTCTAGGTTATTACTTATGTCTGTAACTGCTCTCTACACAAGGAAATATTCTTGGTTGTTGTTGTCAAGTGGACTTAGAATCTGACAGGGGTCGACCGAACTCTGAACTTTTTGATGTATTAACCCATACAATACCGTGGTTGCGTTTTCGCAACAGTAAACATGCATCAACATGATGGAACCTGTACTGACTGTGTATGGCCTGGGAGAGAACTACTAGCATTCAGTGCAAGGCTGACAGTCATAGCTAACACACGCATTCTGTGTTTCTCTTCTAGGTACCATAGTTTATTAATGAGGGTAATCTAAAAATGCAGCAAAAGTTACTTCACCATGTCTACACACAAACTAAGGTAAGACCTATACTTATTATAAAATTTTTCTAGATTTTTTACTTTTAACATGAAGCCAAGACATTTCTAGTGCTGTTTACCAAATACTGAGTATTTTAAGAATTTCTATGTACTTCAAATCCTTTTGAATATTTTGCCTTTTTTGGGGGATGCAAAAACGCTACAATGGGAAGGTGTCCCTGTGTAAGTGTTGCATTTTTGCAACGATGGGCATCAAGCCCCATACACTGTAATACTTTAGATTTATACAATATAAAGAATTATATTTATAAAGACAACACAGAGTGTGAGCAATATTTATCAGTCTAATAAAGCATTTTTTTCCCTCCACAGAGGTTTGACGTGGAGTGAGATAGCAGAAGAACTTGACAGAGTGCTGGAAGATGAAAACAGCGAAGATGAAGATAAAGATGAGATAGGGGTAACAAGGTCAGAGGGCCAAATATCTGTCTACATAACACCACCTGTAGACGGGAATGTTACAGATGAAGACTCAGGAGAAGAAGATCAAGTTGACATAAAGAATTTGCCTGGATCGCAACTTCTCAGTGAAGCTCTGATGGGACCTTCCACAGAAGACATACAGCAAGAAGTAGTAGAGGAGAGTACTTCAAAGCCCGATACATCACAATCGAATGGTAGAAAGTCTAATGTAAAAGCCAAGGAGAGTGCTAAGATGAGTGGTAGAAAGACAAGTCAAAACGTAAAGCGCATGAAGATTCGACAGTGGGTTGAAGAAGACATGCCTTCCAAACACGAACTCACAAGCTATCCCTATAAACCTAGTATTACTGATATACCTCGTCAACCTCATGAAATATTTGATCTCTTCCTAGACATCACTGCAATAGAAAGGCTGACCAAAGACACAGTATTATATGCAGTTCAAAGAGGTAATCATTCATTCCAGCTATCAAGCAACGAGATGAAGGTTTTTATTGGTATATTATTGCTCTCAGGATACTGCACTGTGCCACGACGTCGTCTTTATTGGGCTACAGAAACTGACGTAAGAAATGACCTTGTTGCCAATTCGATGAGAAGAAATAGATTTGATGAAATTATGAAATATTTCCATGCAGCAGACAACACTCAGCTTCAAAAACAGGACAAGTTTGCAAAAGTACGTCCTTTCTTGGATATATTGAATGACAGATTTATCAAATTTGGAGCAGCCTTTGGACCTACAACTGTGTCTATTGACGAATCCATGATTCCATACTACAGAGGCCACCCAACAAAACAGTTTATAAGAGGCAAGCCTATCCGTTGGGGTTACAAAGCATGGGTAGCAGCTACTCCACTTGGGTATTGCTACCATATTGATCTGTACCAAGGGAAATATGAAGGTAAAAACCATACAAACTATAAAGACACATTTGGTTTAGGAGGTGAAGTTATACTAAACATGCTTGACCCAGGTAGAAAATATTCACTCTTCTTTGATAACTTTTTCACCTCACTGAAATTACTAGAGGAAATACAACAAAGAGGTCACTCTGCTACTGGTACAGTTCGGATCAATAGAACAGAAAAATGTCCGCTGAGTAACAAAGCACAGTTTGAGAAACGTCCCAGAGGAACTGAAGAACATTATATGGAGAAGGATTCTGGCATCATCATGGTAATGTGGAATGACAATGGTGTGGTTACAGTGGGATCTACTCAGTACGGTGTGAATCTGAAGAAACAAGTGGAACGTTTTTCGGCATCAGTGCGCAAAGTAATTACAATCCCAATGCCTGATGTAATTGGAAAGTATAACTCAAGTATGGGTGGTGTTGACAGAATGGACCAGAATATGGCAAAGAACCGTATAGCGATAAGGGGAAAGAAATGGTACTTCCCACTTCTCGCATACCTACTGAATGTATGCACGAATAACGCATGGTTATTTGCCAGGGAAGGGGGCTACAAAGAAGACTTTTTAGCATTTACACGTCAAGTAGTCCAACACCTGTTAAAGACTTATGGATCTGCATCTTTGAACCCTGGAAGACAGAAAATGCTTGTAGCGAGTAATGCATCTACTAGTGATACCAGGTACGACAATCTGGGTCATAATATCCAAAAAAGTGATCCAGAAAGCCGTCGTCGATGTTGATATTGTAAGAGCCAAACTTTGTACGTATGCAAAAAGTGCAGTGTTCCTTTGCATGTCAAATGCTCATCAAAATATCATAGCATTTAGATTCACTGATAATGTACAATATGGGTTTCTATTGAATTAAAGGAGAACGTTTGTGTTATTGAGTTTTGGAGAATATTTTTCAGTTTAAAATATCAATACCATGAACAATTTTCTTTCTTGAACTGAAAGTTAAGTATTATACATATTATTTTTATGTTTATATAATTGTTATAGTTCACAATACATTTGATTGAATTGGTAATGGAATCAATGTTTTGTTTAAATAATGCAATACAAATTAAAATAAATTTAAGAGAGAAATGCCTTTTTAATTAAACCTGTTTTATTCCATATTGCAGTGGGATATAAATATCATTATTGTGTAATATCATTCGACTATGTGCCCATCGATGCGTTTTTGCAACGCTAGGTGTGGGATGTGTGCCCATCGTTGCGTTAATGCAACAAATAAAAAAATCCAATTACTACATGAAGGAGAACCTCGTGTGTAAAATATCATCTGAAATGATGCAGTAGTATCATAATGAACATCATATATGAACAGTAGGTAAATCCAACCACCTTAATTTTTTACGGGCATAAATGGGTTAATATGGGCATTGTAACGACGAGCACTCACTAAAACCTTCACGGAAGGTAGTACGTAATGTATACTGTCTTGTTGTAAGACTACTATACACACAGGCATGGAGCTGTGATTCTATATTTACCGAACATATTATTATCCTTAAATATTTTACTTCCTTTGCTACTTTAATATTTTTGATGTGGTCAGGTTGTTCCCTTTTATTGAAAATTATAATACTGCTCTTATTTTTTTTCCTGAGGCCTGTATATATATTTGAATAGGTCAGTATATGTACGTATCATCCTGCACATTTCTTCTGTCCATGCCATCAATAAAATGGAGGGTTTATTTTGAAATTTTCGTCATGAAAACCTCCTTCCTTTTCCAATCTACATACACCTTAACACTCTACCCCCATCTCTCTCTCTCTCTCTCTCTGGTCATCTGGGTGATGTACAGGCGACGGCAGACTGCCAAAAATCGCCCACCCAATACCTAATAAGGGAAAGTAGTCCTATGTCATATCTTCCAAGAGAGGTTTTGGTTACAACAGACACCTTCAGCCAATGACCTATCACTTGGAAGAAAATATGACACAGTACTCCTCCCCTTGAAAGATATCAGAGGGACGGATTTGGGGTAAGTCTGCTGTCAGCTGTACTGGTTCATCAGAGACATTGAGCATCATTAGTGTTTCTCCCCACGTCTTGATCAGGACACAGGATTTTCTGTTGAGAGTAGTTAGGAAACTATGATTTTGAAGATATTTTCATGTAGATTAGAAGCAAGAAGTGAACTACAGACTCATTTTCCTGAGGGTGTTTATTGGTAATAAAAATGGGTGTTGTAATCAATGACTACCTTAAACGTAATGCCAATAGGCTACTCTATGCCTTATTAGTATATAAAATTCTTTAAAAAATCATACAACGTGCAAGTACATATGTTTTAGCTAAATATGATGCAAAGAAGTTATGCATTCAAATTCATTATCTCGAGTTTGTGAGGCGGAATTATGAATAATATCGTCGAAGCAGTGATATACCATTGACCAAACTTATTACACCATGTGCTTTTTATACAGTGTACCTTAAGAAAGGAGGAAACTTAATGGCATAAGGCCATAATATATATATTTGCAGTAATTGCTTATAAATTACCCTTCATTTATACACATATAAGGGTGTTTTAAAAGGTTATTTATGAGATCATTGTTGGTAATACGCCAGGGGAGGAGCCCAGCCAAAGGATGACGGCCATGGGGGCGGAGCCTGTATTTATAGTCCCGAGTTCAGGAATATGCGGCCGGGACGCCGAGGACGATGAAGGCGACGCAGCAGAAGACGGCAAAATCCAGCAGGTGTGGAGGGTAGTTGGCGAAGAGCGCCTCTACTCGCGTCCCATTGCTCGAGGGGGAGGTCTGGAGGCTCAAGTTGTGGGCCAAGGAGGAGAGGTAGACGGTCCCCTGATCTCCAAGGATGAGGGTCCCACTCGAATCCAGGTCTTCATTTGCGTTAGTGGGATTGACAGATTCTTGGAGATTTAAGCCTCTGCCTGTGCTTACGGTGAAGAAGAGAGCCTGGCTGACGATGGATGTGGAGTTTTGACCATCCACCTCCTCCTTCACTTCCTGCTGCCTCCCTCCTCCTCCATATACTCCTCCAGCAGAGCGGAGCAGTGCCCCTAAGATGCCCTGACCTTGCCTGACTTCAGACTCCGTACTGTTCCTTACTGTGTCAAGGAAGGTCATGGTGTGTGTAGCCCCGGTCAGGTCCACCCTAACAAGCGTCCTGTCTTCCTCATCATTTTGGTCATTCACTCTTCAATGCCGGTGTCTAATTTTCAATCTTCCCTCAGATTTCATGGCTGCCTTTCCCTGTACTGTCAACCCATTTCAGTATATCATTAGCCTGCATTTCTCTACTGGGGTTCACAGCACTCAGGATGCATGTAACTCTTCCTCCTGTCTCAGCAGCACTTCCTGTATTTACCTTACCCAAGTTCCAAGCGACTAGATTTTTTCCAGTTTTCTTTAAGTTTTTCTTGTGATTTTCTGTGGGGTTCTTGCAGTACTATCAGGAATCCACCAAAACATTCCTTCGTCATGAATTTCCCTGCTTGCATGCACCTTATGTAGCTTCTAAGTGACTGGATCTTTTCTTTGGCCTTAACTACTGCAATAATGCAAGAGTTAACCGTTACTCCCAGTCCTTCATTTATGCAACAGGTCAACTCTGGAACTGTCTCCCTCTGTCTGTATTTCCTACTTCCTATGATCACCAGTCTTTCAAACGCAGTGTGTCCAGGCATCTCGAAATGAACGGATCTTGAATCTGGCTCTCTGTTATCTGGCTTTTATTTTTTCTTGGAGGGAACAATCTTGCTGGCTCCTGGCCTTTGGTTCTTTCTTCCTTCAACAAAAAAAAAAAAAGGATAATTGTCCGGCATTTAAAAACAACTGAAATCTGACTCTAGCATTTAAAAACAACTGAAATCTGACTCCAGCATTTAAAAACAACTGAAATCTGACTCCAGCATTAAAATACGACTGAAATCTGACTCCAGCATTTAAAAACAACTGAAATCTGACTCCAGCATTTAAAAACAACTGATATCTGACTCCAGCATTTAAAAACAACTGAAATCTGACTCCAGCATTTAAAAACAACTGATATCTGACTCCAGCATTTAAAAACAACTGAAATCTGACTCCAGCATTTAAATACGACTGATATCTGACTCTAGCATTTATATAAATACGACTGAACTCTGACTCTAGCATGCACATACGACTGAAATCTGACTCTAGCATTTAAATACAACTGAAATCAGACTCATTTAAATACGACTGAATACTGACTCTAGCAATTAAATACGACTGAAATCTGACTCATTTAAATACCACTACTCTAGCAATTAAA
>NW_027642871.1:57500-77500 GCF_032717465.1 Coenobita brevimanus
ACAGCTCGGAAGCAACTCTACCACCATCCACCACAACAGACATTTTCTTCCCGGTTAGAAATTGGTGAAGCCATGCGAGGCCATTTCCAGCAATTCCCAAGCATTGTAATTTTGTGATGAAGTTAACCAAGATAATGCGCACCTTTCCCAGCACACTCAGTTTAAAATGTCACAACAATCCTGCAGACGACAGCCACTGTGGAAGGGTGTGTTCACGTCGCTTAGAGCAACAAGTCTTGAAGGTCTCGTCAAAATTATTAATGTAAAAAGATAGAGAATTGCATGCCACATTATAAGATTATGAAAATAACCCAGGATAAAATATCAAACGAACCTCGGACAAATATAAATTCTGCAAGAAGAAATAGATAAATGCTGTATTGTAAATTTATGAAAATATATAAGGACGAAATATCAAACCTGAATATCAAAATTCCCTGCCATTCTAATTCCTCATACTGGCGCCTTATTTAAAAACCGTTTCTTCGATAAATCTATACCATTCTGATACATAATAATATTCATCATTCATTTAACTCCTCAGATTCCGGCTAAAGCCTCAGATAACCCTCTCAGGCTCCTATAATTTACTCTCAGCTGAATAAAATCATCTGACATTAGCTGGAGTGAAATATTAGATCTGTTCCAATAATGACACACTCAAGCTCGTCTCTCGATTTTAATTCACTGCCTCATCCTCCACTCCTCCCTCACCCATCCAGAAAATTACTCTCGCTCCTTCACTCCCCAAATTTACATCTGCCAATCCCTCACTCCCTATTTTCCCTCTCTCACTCCCGCCATCTCCTAAATACTTCTTCTCGCTCCCCATTGCACTTCTCTGCTGTAATTTCACGCCTTCAGACTCCTCTCTCTCTCTCTCTCTCTCTCTCTCTCTCTCTCTCACACACACACACACACACACACACACACACACACACAACTGATATCCAAATGTAATAACTGAAATTCTCGAGTGACAGTGATGGAGAGAATGGCATGTTGAGTGAGCCTTTGACTGACTAATTTTAACAGTGCTAGAGTGAGTGAGTGTGTGGGTGTGTGAGTGAGAATGAGTGAGTGAGTGAATGAATGGGTAAGTGAGTGAGTGGGTGAGTGAGTGAGTGAATGAATGAATGAATGGGTGTGTGAGTGAGAATGAGTGAGTGAGTGAGTGAGTGAGTGAGTGAATGAATGGGTGAGTAAGTGAGTGAGTGGGTGAGTGAATGAATGAATGAATGGGTGTGTGAGTGAATGAGTGGGTGAGTGAGTGAATGAATGGGTAAGTGAGTAAGTGGGTGAGTGAGTGAGTGGGTGAGTGAGTGAGTGAGTGGGTGAGTGAGTGAGTGAGTGGGTGAGTGAGTGAGTGGGTGAGTGA
The DNA here is from genome assembly GCF_032717465.1 of Coenobita brevimanus. Taxonomy (NCBI): domain Eukaryota; kingdom Metazoa; phylum Arthropoda; class Malacostraca; order Decapoda; family Coenobitidae; genus Coenobita; species Coenobita brevimanus. The sequence goes on from NW_027642871.1 coordinate 58,879, forward strand.
GTGAGCAAGTAAGAGAGTGAATGAGTGGGTGAGTGAAGGTACGTGGGTGATTGAGGGGGTGAGTGAGGGAGTAAGTGGGGGAGTAAGTGGGTGAGTGAGTGGGTGAGTGAGTGGGTGAGTGTGTAAGTGGGAAAGTGAGTGAGTGAGTGGGTGGGTGGGTGAGTGAGTGAGTGAATGAGTGAGAGACAAAGTGAGTGAGTGAGTGAGAAAGCGAGTGAGTGAGTGAGTGGGTGTGTGAGTGAGTGAGTGGGAAAGTGAGTGAGTGAGAAAGTGGGTGAGTGAGTGGGTGAGTGAGTGAGTGAGTGAGTGGGTGAGTGAGTGGGTGAGTGAGTGAGTGAATAAGTGAGTGAGTGGGTGAGTGAGTGAGTGAGTGAGTGGGTGAGTGAGTGAATGAATGAGTAAGTGAGTGAGTGGGTGAGTGAGTGGGTGAGTGAGTGAGTGAATGAATGGGTGAATAAGTAAGTGGGTGAGTGAGTGAATGAATGGGTGAGTGAGTGAGTGAATGAATGGGTGAATAAGTAAGTGGGTGAGTGAGTGAATGAATGGGTGAGTGAGTGAGTGAATGAATGGGTCAATAAGTAAGTGGGTGAGTGAGTGAATGAATGGGTGAGTGAGTGAGTGAATGAATGGGTCAATAAGTAAGTGGGTGAGTGAGTGAATGAATGGGTGAGTAAGTGGGTGAGTGAGTGAATGAATGGGTGAGTGAGTGAGTGAATGAATGGGTCAATAAGTAAGTGGGTGAGTGAGTGAATGAATGGGTGAGTAAGTGGGTGAGTGAGTGAATGAATGGGTGAGTGAGTGAGTGAATGAATGGGTCAATAAGTAAGTGGGTGAGTGAGTGAATGAATGGGTGAGTAAGTGGGTGAGTGAGTGAATGAATGGGTGAGTGAGTGAGTGAATGAATGGGTCAATAAGTAAGTGGGTGAGTGAGTGAATGAATGGGTGAGTAAGTGGGTGAGTGAGTGAATGAATGGGTGAGTGAGTGAGTGAGTGGGTGAGTGAGAGAGCAAGTAAGAGAGTGAATGAGTGGCTGAGTGAAGGTACGTGGGTGACTGAGTGAGTGAGGGGGTGAGTGAGGGAGTAAATGGAGAAGTAAGTGGGTAAGTGAGTGGGTGAGTGAGTGGGTGAGTGTGTAAGTGGGAATGTGAGTGGGTGGGTGGGTGGGTGGGTGGGTGGGTGGGTGGGTGGGTAAGTGAGTGAATGAGTGAGCGACAAAGTGAGTGAGTGAGAAAGCGAGTGAGTGAGTGAGTGGATGGGTGGGTGTGTGGGTGTGTGAGTGAATGAGTGGGAAAGTGAGTGAGTGAGAAAGTGGGTGAGTGAGTGGGTGAGTGAGTGAGTGGGTGAGTGAGTGTGAGTGAGTGAGTACGCGAGTGAGAAAGAGAGTGAGCCAGGGGGGAGTGAGAAAACGATCAAGTGAGTGAGTGAGTGGGTGAGTGAGAAAGCGAGTGAGTGAGTGAGTGAGCAAGTGGGTGAGTGAGAAAGTGAGTGAGTGAGTGAGTGAGTGAGTGAGTGGGTAAGTGAGAAAGCGAGTGAGATAGTGAGTGAGTGGGAGTGAAGGGCGATAATGGTGAAGCGATGGACACAAACTTTATAGATTGGCTTTAATATATATATATATATATATATATATATATATGGAATAGTTATTTTGCTCTACAAAAAAGGTGACTCAAGAGATCTTAGTAACTATCGACCCATTAGCTTATTATCAGTCATTTACAAACTCTTCACTAAAGTCCTTACGAACAGAATAACAACAATTTTGGAGGAAAACCAACCTCGTGAACAGGCAGGATTCCGAAGCGGGTATTCGACCACTGATCATCTACATACATTGAATCAGCTAATTGAGAAAACTACAGAATATAATAAACCACTGTGCTTAGGTTTTGTTGATTACGAAAAGGCTTTTGATTCAGTGGAGCACATAGCGATTATAAATTCATTGCGAGAACAAGGAGTGAGTGAGAACATTGTAAAACTGCTCGAAGACATATATAAAGAGGGAACTGCCATAGTTAAATTACATAATGACTCGGAAAAAATTAAGATTGAGAAAGACGTGCGTCAGGGAGATTATTTACAGCATGCCTAGAAAGTATTTTCAGAAAGCTAGACTGGAAAAACAAAGGAGTGAACATTGATGGAGAAAAGCTAAACCATTTAAGATTTGCAGATGACACTGTCCTAATCTCAGAAACAGCGGAGGCATTGCAAGAAATGTTAAATGACCTAAACAGAGAAAGTCTGAAAGTAGGATTGAAGATGAACCGGAGAAAAACTAATGTTTAATTCACAAACACCAAAGAGCGTCATCAGAATAAGCGATGAAATTCTTGAAGAAGTTAAGGAGTACACCTACTTGGGACGAATACTAAAATTAACGAAAGATCATGATAGCGAAATAAAAAGACGCATTACAATTGGATGGAAAGCTTTCGGAAATCATAGAGACATTACGAAAAGTAGCTTGCCAGTTTGTATGAAACGAAAAGTATATAACGAATGTATAATTCCAGCTGTGATGTATGGTTGTGAGACCTGGTAATTGACAGAATCAATGGAAAATAAATTAATCCGTTCTCAGAGAGCAATGGAAAGGTCAATGTTGGGAATATCTTTAAGAGACAGGGTGAGAGAGCAGACTAAAGTCAGAGATATTATAGAAGTTATAAATGAACAGAAATGGAGGTGGGCAGGCCATAAAGCAAGAATAAGAGATAACCGATGGAGCAAGAGGCTGACTGACTGGACACCAAGAGCATGTAAGTGTAGCAGAAAAAGGCCAGACAGATGGAGAGGTGAGATAGAGAAATTTGCGGGGAAAACGTGGCAAAGATTGGCTTAGTCAAGGAATTCGTGGAAAAGTTTGGGGGAGGCCTTTGTTCAGCAGTGGACTAGTTATGGCTGATGATATATATATATATATATATATATATATATATATATATATATATATATATATATATATATATATATATATTCGTGGGTGAGTGAGTAGGTGGGTGAGTGAGAAAGTGACTGAGTGAGTGAGTGGGTGAGTGAGAAAGGCAGTGAGTGAGTGGGTAAGTGAGAGAGAAAGCGAGTGGGTGAGAAAGCGAATGAGTGGGTGAGAAAGTGAGTGAGTGGGTGAGAAAGCGAGTGAGTAAGTGAAAAAGCGAGTGACTGAGTGAGAAAGCGACTGAGTGAGTGCGTGGGTGGGTGGGAAAGTGAGTGAGTGAATGAGAAAGTGGGTGAGTGAGTGAGTGAGTGAGTGAATGAGAAAGTGGGTGAGTGAGAAAGTGGGTGAGTGAGTGAGTGAGTGAGTAGGTGAGTGAGAAAGTGAGTGGGTGAGTAAGAAAGCGAGTAAGTGGGCAAGTGAGTGAGTGAGAGTGAAGGGCGATAATGGTGAAGCGATGGACACAAACTTTATAGATTGGCTTAATGTTTCCTTTTATGGCTACTGGACAGTCGATCTAGCTTTGACGTACGCTACTGTCACGTATAAATGGTGTGTTTTAATATCTATATTATAATGACCTGATTCCTGTATGTTTGGGTGTTACCATCACACACCAAACACCACCAAATGTAGCGCCGTGTTTGCTAGAACAAGGTACTATTAAAAGATTCTGACTTGAAGACTAAAACCATTTCCAGTCCAATCGGGCCACCGGTTCCACTCCATGTCAAAGTCATTTCCTATCTTCAGTCAGTAATGCTAATGTACAGTAAATGGCTGTCAGTAAAGAAGTATTAATGCCTATTTAATAAATATTGATATTATAAGTGAGTAATAAAGTCAAATGTAAAGACATAAGTGACGAGCTCAATGCAGGGATCCAGGCCATCCCTGGGTATGGTGTGGTCTAGGGGCAGGGCAGCCAGACCCTCCACTGACGTGTGATGCCGTGCTGTGGAGTTAGGGACAAACCTTTGCATCATCGTTGCATATGTCAGGTTCTGCAGGTCTCTGATCAGGATGGTCTAAAAAATATTTGTGCGCAGTCCTGAGCCGCGAGTTAAGCTGTTTCTTTTTCCAATTACTGCGCTAGGTCTTAGTCAAACCAATGGGGGGCACCTCAGTAATTGGGAAAAGTTCATTATATTTCTACAGTAGGTGCATTGACGATTCCCTATGCATTTTATTTTCTGCCTACCTGCGCTAATTTCTGGTCGATCCCGTCTTTTCTGTGAAGACATCTTTATGTATATCACTCATTTGGCCGACCTTTACTCTTTCCTCACCATGCTCGTGAGCCGGGACAGGGTGGGTGCCCGCTTGCTACTCCTTTTCCTCACCATGCTAGTGAGCCGGGACAGGGTGGGTGCCCGCCTGCTCCTCCTTTTCCTCTCCATGCTCGGGAGCTAGGACAGGGTGGGTGCCCGCCTGCTACTCCTTTTCCTCAAAATGTTCATGAGCCAGGACAGGGTGGGTGCCCGCCTGCTCCTCCTTTTCCTCACCATGCTCGTGAGCCAGGACAGGGTGGGTGCCCGCCTGCTCCTCCTTTTCCTCAAAATGTTCGTGAGCCAGGACAGGGTGGGTGCCCGCCTGCTCCTCCTTTTCCTCACCGTGCTCGTGAGCCAGGACAGGGTGGGTGCCCGCCTGCTCCTCCTTTTCCTCACCGTGCTCGTGAGCCAGGACAGGGTGGGTGCCCGCCTGCTCCTCCTTTTCCTCACCGTGCTCGTGAGCCAGGACAGGGTGGGTGCAGGCCTGCTCCTCCTTTTCCTCTCCATGCTCGTGAGCCAGGACAGGGTGGGTGCAGGCCTGCTCCTCCTTTTCCTCTCCATGCTCGTGAGCCAGGACAGGGTGGGTGCAGGCCTGCTCCTCCTCCTGTCCATGCTCGTGAGCCAGGACAGGGTGGGTGCCCGCCTGCTCCTCCTTTTCCTCTCCATGCTCATGAGCCAGGACAGGGTGGGTGCCCGCCTGCTCCTCCTTTTCCTCTCCATGCTCGTGAGCCAGGACAGGGTGGGTGCCCGCCTGCTCCTCCTTTTCCTCTCCATGCTCGTGAGCTAGGACAGGGTGGGTGCCCGCCTGCTACTCCTTTTCCTCAAAATGTTCATGAGCCAGGACAGGGTGGGTGCCCACCTGCTCCTCATTTTCCTCACCATGCTCGTGAGCCAGGACAGGGTGGGTGCCCGCCTGCTCCTCCTTTTCCTCTCCATGCTCGTGAGCCAGGACAGGGTGGGTGCAGCCCTGCTCCTCCTTTTCCTCACCATGCTCGTGAGCCAGGACAGGGTGGGTGCCTGCCTGCTCCTCCTTTTCCTCACCATGCTCGTGAGCCAGAACTGGGTGGGTGCCCGCCTGCTCCTCCTTTTCCTCACCATGCTCATAAGCCAGGACAGGGTGGGTGCCCGCCTGCTCCTCCTCTTCCTCAAAATGTTCATGACCCACGTCAGGGTGGGTGCACGCCTGCTCCTCCTTTTCCTCACCATGGTCGTGAGCCAGGACAGGGTGGGTGCCCGCCTGCTCCTCCTTTTCCTCAAAATGTTCGTGAGCCAGGACGGGGTGGGTGCCCGCCTGCTCCTCCTTTTCCTCAAAATGCTCGTGAGCCAGGACAGGGTGGGTGCCCGCCTGCTCCTCCTTTTCCTCAAAATGTTCGTGAGCCAAGACAGGGTGGGTGCCCGCCTGCTCCTCCTTTTCCTCACCGTGCTCGTGAGCCAGGACAGGGTGGGTGCCCGCCTGCTCCTCCTTTTCCTCACCGTGCTCGTGAGCCAGGACAGGGTGGGTGCAGGCCTGCTCCTCCTTTTCCTCTCCATGCTCGTGAGCCAGGACAGGGTGGGTGCAGGCCTGCTCCTCCTTTTCCTCTCCATGCTCGTGAGCCAGGACAGGGTGGGTGCAGGCCTGCTCCTCCTCCTGTCCATGCTCGTGAGCCAGGACAGGGTGGGTGCCCGCCTGCTCCTCCTTTTCCTCAAAATGTTCATGAGCCAGGACAGGGTGGGTGCCCGCCTGCTCCTCCTTTTCCTCACCATGCTCGTAAGCCAGGACAGGGTGGGTGCCCGCCTGCTCCTTTTCCTCACCATGCTCGTGAGCCTGGACAGGATGGGTGTCTTCCTCCTCCTTTCCCGACTCAGGGGGGTTTTCATCGTGGTAAGTGGGTGGGGGGTGGGTGCCCTCCTCTCCCAGCTCAGCGGTGGGGGGGATGTTAGCGTTAGGAGGCTGGACAGGGTGGCATTCAACCGGAGAAAATATTGTTTGGTTGATATTCGAAAAGCATTTTTTCAGTGTTTTTCTTCCACTTTTAACCTTAAATTACAGTTATTCTCCTTTGATGTGCAGTGGCACTGGATCTGGGAACGTATAAACGAATTGCACTTGTCCTTTTGGCCCTGGTTCAGTATTCCAGTGTTCAACCTTTGTTTTGTTAAAGTGAAGTGTATCTTTGGTTTTGTATCTTTTTTGCCAGGGCCACCGGCAGCCTGACCTCTTTTCCTTTACTTTTAAATGGGTGGCATTGGCCCTGCTTTCCCCTTGTGTCAACCGCACACAACTGACAATGATGGCAGCCATTTCCCTGATGGCTAGGGCTCGCTGCAAATAGCTAACTTCCACCCAGGCTACAAAATGGAATTGTCAACTATCTTTCAGTTGGGTGTATCTGAAAGCAGAGGACTCAGACTATGACACTTGGTTACACTTCTCAGGACGAAATGACTACAATTGGCGGTCTGCGATGGCTGGGAAATTATCGCTGGAAATTTGCCAAGCTTCGACGCTGAGCAGCGAGGAATTTATGTTTGAATCCATCCCAATGTAATATTATATAGGAAAGGTGGAACCCAACTGATAAACATTATAACACATTACAGCAAAGGTGCAATGAATCTGTTGATGATGATGATTTACCAGGAGGAGGATAGGGACAGTATGGATTCCATAGTTAGTAGTGATGAGAGAGAAAATGATAGGACTGTGACGATGATGATGATGATGATGATGATGATGATGATGATTTACCAGGAGGAGGATAGTGACAGTATGAATAGCACAGTTAGTAGCCATGAGAGAGAAAATGATAAGACTGTGACGATGATGATGATGATGATGATGATGATGATGATTTACCAGGAGGAGGATAGGGACAGTATAGATAGCACAGTTAGTAGCCTTGAGAGAGAAAATGCTACGGCTGTGACGGTGATGATGATGATGATAATGATGATGATGATGATAATTTAGGAGGAGAAGAAGGGTAGTAAGGGTACCGTTCTTAATGGCGATGATAGTGAAAATGACTGGACTGTTATGATGATGATGATGATGATGATGATGATGATTTAGAAGCTGCAGGATAGGGCTAGGCAAAATACTATTCTTGATGGCATTCATAGCGACAATAATCCTGGGGATGATGTTTTGATGGAAGATGATATAAGGCTAGTAATGATGCTATTGATAATGGTGATGACAGTGACAGTGATAAGGTGGTGATGATGGTGGTGATGATGGTTTAGAAAGAGGAGGATAGGCTCAGTCAGGAGAATATTCTTAGTGGCGATCATACTTAAAACAATCCTGATGTGAATGAGGATGGTTTAGATGGAAGACGATAAAACCAGTAAGGATGATAATGCTAATGGTGATGATGGTGACAATGATAAGGTGATGATGATGATGATGATGCAGGAGGAGGAGGAGCATATAGAGATAGTAAGGATACTATCGATAATGATGATGATATGACAACAATACGGTTATGATGATGATGATGATGATGATGATGCAGGAGGAGGGGGAGCATATAGAGATAGTAAGGATACTATCGATAATGATGATGATATGACAACAATACGGTTATGATGATGATGATGATGATGATGATGATGATGATGCAGGAGGAGGAGGAGCATATAGAGATAGTAAGGATACTATCGATAATGATGATGATATGACAACAATACGGTTATGATGATGATGATGATGATGTGTAGGAAGAGGTGGATGGTGGTGGTAAGGATACTATTAGTGATGATGATGATGATGATGATGATGATGATGTGTAGGAAGAGGTGGATGGTGGTGGTAAGGATACTATTAGTGATGATGATGATGATGATGATGATGATGTGCAGGAAGAGGTGGATGGTGGTGGTAAGGATACTATTAGTGATGATGATGATGATGATAATGATGGTGATGATGATGTGCAGGAAGAGGTGGATGGTGGTGGTAAGGATACTATTAGTGATGATGATGATGATGATGATGATAATGATGGTGATGATGATGTGTAGGAAGAGGTGGATGGTGGTGGTAAGGATACTATTAGTGATGATGATGATGATGATAATGATGGTGATGATGATGTGTAGGAAGAGGTGGATGGTGGTGGTAAGGATACTATTAGTGATGATGATGATGATGATGATGATGATGATGTGCAGGAAGAGGTGGATGGTGGTGGTAAGGATACTATTGGTGATGATGATGATGATGATAATGATGGTGATGATGATGTGCAGGAAGAGGTGGATGGTGGTGGTAAGGATTAGTGATGATGATGATGATGATGATGATGATAATGATGGTGATGATGATGTGCAGGAAGAGGTGGATGGTGGTGGTAAGGATACTATTAGTGATGATGATGATGATGATAATGATGGTGATGATGATGTGCAGGAAGAGGTGGATGGTGGTGGTAAGGATACTATTAGTGATGATGATGATGATGATAATGATGGTGATGATGATGTGTAGGAAGAGGTGGATGGTGGTGGTAAGGATACTATTAGTGATGATGATGATGATGATGATGATAATGATGGTGATGATGATGTGTAGGAAGAGGTGGATGGTGGTGGTAAGGATACTATTAGTGATGATGATGATGATGATGATGATAATGATGGTGATGATGATGTGTAGGAAGAGGTGGATGGTGGTGGTAAGGGTACTATTAGTGATGATGATGATGATGATGATGATGTGTAGGAAGAGGTGGATGGTGGTGGTAAGGATACTATTAGTGATGATGATGATGATGATGATGATGATGATGGTGATGATGATGTGTAGGAAGAGGTGGATGGTGGTGGTAAGGATACTATTAGTGATGATGATGATGATGATGATGATGATGATGGTGATGATGATGTGTAGGAAGAGGTGGATGGTGGTGGTAAGGATACTATTAGTGATGATGATAATGATGATGATGATGATGTGCAGGAAGAGGTGGATGGTGGTGGTAAGGATACTATTAGTGATGATGATGATGATAATGATGGTGATGATGATGTGCAGGAAGAGGTGGGTGGTGATGGTATACTAATAGTGATGATGATGATGATGATGATGATGATGTGTAGGAAGAGGTGGCTGGTGATGTTATACTATTAGTGATGATGATGATGATAATGATGGTGATGATGATGTGTAGGAAGAGGTGGCTGGTGATGGTATTCTATTAGTGATGATGATAATGATGATGATGATGATGTGTAGGAAGAGGTGGCTGGTGGTTGAATACTATTAGTGATGATGATGATGGTGGTATATGGATAGTACTGCTGCTGCTAATGATGATAGTAGTAGTAGGTTAATTCTAATGATGTAGTGGTGGACAGTGTCGCCTTCACGTGGTGGCACCAATACCACCAGACGGGTCCACTGCTCACTCATACAAACATCCGTCAACTTTTTTTTTTTTTTATGCAAGGAAAAAGGAACCAAAGGCCAGGAGCCCGCAAATCGTTCCTTCCAAGAGGAAAACAAAAACAATACAAAAGAGAGCGAAATTCAAGATCCGTTCATTTCCAGATGCCTGGACACACTGCGTTTGAAAGACTGGAAATCATTGGAAGTAGGAAATACAGACAAAGGGAGACAGTTCCAGAGTTGATATGTTGCAGAAATGAAGGACTGGGAGTAACGGTTAACTCTTGCATTAGAGAGTTGGACAGAAAAGGGATGAGAGTTTGTTGCTAAACTGGTGCTAAGTGCCCGCCACAGTGGTGGAGGGATGCAAGAAGACAATTCAGAGGAGCAGTGACCATTGAAGTAGCGACAGAAAAGAGATAAAGATGCAACAGTGCGGCAAAGAGACAGAGGTTGAAGGGAGTCAGTAAGAAGAGGAGAGTTAATGAGACGAAAAGCCTTTGACCACCCTACTGAGAAGAGCTGTATGTGGGAAGCCTGCCCACACATGAGAGTTGTTCTCTACACGGGCGAATGAAACCCGTGTAGCCTATAAGGTCAACAACTGTGCAGGGGTAAAGAAGGCACAGAGTCAGCATAGCACACCTAATCTCTTGGAAGCAGATTTTACAGATAGTTAATATGATCTTTCCAAGATAAGACCCAAGAGAATGAAACCCCAGTTATGTTTAAACATGATGCAGGATTGAGCTGGATATTATTAAACATTAGTGGGTACTTCTGTGGAAGATTTTGTCGGGTTGATAGGTGTAAAAACTGAGTTTCTGATGCATTCAAAACAACAAGATTACTTTTATCCCAGTCAGAAATACGAGCCAAGTCAGACATTAGGTGTGCCATAGCCTCATCCCTTGTTTGTTGAAGTAACTGCTGAGATGGACGTTGCGGGAACCGAATGGAAAGGTGAAGGGTGGAATCATCAGCGTATGAGTGGATAGGGTTAGATGTACAGCTTAAAAGGTCACTGATGAATAAAAGGAAGAGAGTTGGTGATAGGACAAAGCCCTGAGGAACACCACTGTTGACGGTTCTAGAAGAACTGTGACTGTCTACAACAGCAGCTATAGAATGACCAAGAAGCAATAGATAAAGGCACAGATAGAAGGATAGAAATCATAAGAAGGCAGTCTGGAAATTAAAGATTTATGCCAGACTATGCCAGACTCTATCACAAGCCTTTGAGATGTCAAGTGCAATGGCAAAGTTTTTGCCGAAGTCACAAAAAGAGAATGACCAGGAGTCTGAAAGGTAGGTGAGAAGATCGCCAGTGGAGCATCCCTGACGGAACCCGTACTGACGATCAGAAAGAAGGTTGTGATAGGAAAGATGCTTTAAAATTTTTCTGTTAAGAAGAGATTCAAAAACTTTTGAGATACAGAATGTTAAAGCAATTGGACAATAGTTGGAGGGTTGGGAATGGTCACCCTTCTTTGGAGAGCAAACTTCCAGCATGAGAGCAAACTTCCAGCATGAGAGCAAACTTCCAGCAAGAAGGAATGGTACAAGTTGACACACAAAGGCAAAACAGTTTACCTCCACACTTTTTTTTTTTTTTTTTTCCGGGGCAGACATATACTTGACAGGCTGGTGATAACTGGCTGAGTGAAACATGTCCGACTAACATCGTTGTATTTGAGTTAGTCAGTAAGGTTCCATTCAAATTACCAGTAATTATATGAAATACAGCCATGTTATTCGGACATGTTGCATTCAGCCAGCCATCACCAACCTGTCAAGTGCATTTTCGCCTTGATAAAAAAAACAGAGTTACAGGCAGGGTGTAAGCACAGAAGCACAGTTCTTGAGAACAACAGGAGGGACCCCATCAGGCCCATATGCCTTGTTAGTATTGAGGCCAGTGATGGCAGAAAATACATCAACTGAAGAAATTTTAATGTCAGCCATGAGGAAGTCAGAGGGGGGAAGTGATGGAGGAACAGCACCGGAATCGTCTAAGGTGGAACTGGAGGAGAAAGTCTGAGCAAAGAGATCTGCTTTATCAGTAGAAGAAAATGCTTCAGAGCCATCAGAGTGGAAAAGAGGAGGGAAGCAGGAGGGAAGAATGATGAGGTAAAGTTGTTAGAAAGGTTTTTGGCAAGGTGCCAGAAGGAGCGGAGGGAATCTGAGTTGGAGAGTTCAGAACATTTATTACGAATGGAACTATTTTCTGCAGAGCAAAAGAACAGGCTTCGAACATTTTCAGGCAGAAACATATAAGAGACGAGATTCAGGGGTGGGTTGGCTCCGGTACCTTTTACAGGCCCTCTCCTTGTTGCTGACAGCATTAGAACAAGTGTGGTTAAACCAAGGCCTTTTTGCATTAGTCACAGGATATGAGAAAGGAATGTATGCTTCCATGTCCGAGAGAATACCTTTCGTAATGTGCAAGACACACTCAGATGGCTCCCGACCATGGAGGTAATAATCATTCCTGGCAATATCAAAGGATTCCCTGAAGGCCTCCCAATCCGCAGCTCCAAAGTGCCACAGACGCTGCTTCTTGGGAGGGTCCACAGGCCTTACTGCAGCAGCAGGACAGGTTAAGGTGATAAGGTTGTGATCGGAGGAGCCCAACGGAGAGGAAAAAGTAACAGTGTAAGCAGAAGGATTAGTTGTGAGGAAGAGGTCAAGTATGTTGGAGCTCTCTCCAAGGCGGTCAGGGATACGGGTAGGGTGCTGTACAAGCTGCACTAGGTCATTAAGGATAGAAAAGATGTAGGCTTGTTCACCAGGTGGATCAGTGAAAGGAGAGGAGAGCCAAAGGTGGTTGAACAAATGTCTTTCAACTTCCACCCTATCCCTCAAAAGGTGCATGGCGGAATACAGGAGGAGGGCGATTGAAGCCTGTGGTGCACTGGACTCAAATTTCAAATCAGACTTGCACCACCACCACCACCACCATCACCACAGCCACCACAACCACCATCACCACAACCACCACCACCACCCTATTCTGGAACACTGCTCTGACATCTATGCAGTATAAGACATGAAATAACAGCTTGTGGTTAAAAGCTACCTTATAAAGTATGTAGTATGCAGGAGGTATATACAGTAGATGTGCTGGAAAGGGATGCCTTCACGTGGTGGCACTGATATAACCAGGTGGTGAAGCTGCTTAGTTAGCCTATACAAATATCCCTCAATCCTTCCCTATACACAACCACACAAGGTGGACTGCAGAAAGGCAGTTTTGGCCTGCAGTCTACTGGGTTTACATACAAATAAGCCTATGGTTGCAGCCACTATTACTACTACTACTATTGCAGGTATTACAATATATATATAATGGTTCAGAGCCCAGCAGTCAGTCCTGGCACTGCATAAACACTTACCAGAATTACTCACTTGTGGCACTGTACTATTGCAGGTATTACAATATATATATAATGGTTCAGAGCCCAGCAGTCAGTCCTGGCACTGCATAAACACTTGTGGCACTGTACTATTGCAGGTATTACAATATATATATAATGGTTCAGAGCCCAGCAGTCAGTCCTGGCACTGCATAAACACTTGTGGCACTGTACTATTGCAGGTATTACAATATATATATAATGGTTCAGAGCCCAGCAGTCAGTCCTGGCACTGCATAAACACTTGTGGCACTGTACTATTGCAGGTATTACAATATATATATAATGGTTCAGAGCCCAGCAGTCAGTCCTGGCACTGCATAAACACTTGTGGCACTGTACTATTGCAGGTATTACAATATATATATAATGGTTCAGAGCCCAGCAGTCAGTCCTGGCACTGCATAAACACTTGTGGCACTGTACTATTGCAGGTATTACAATATATATATAATGGTTCAGAGCCCAGCAGTCAGTCCTGGCACTGCATAAACACTTGTGGCACTGTACTATTGCAGGTATTACAATATATATATAATGGTTCAGAGCCCAGCAGTCAGTCCTGGCACTGCATAAACACTTGTGGCACTGTACTATTGCAGGTATTACAATATACAGTATAGTGGTTCAGAGCCCAGCAGTCAGTCCTGGCACTGCATAAACACTTCTGGCACTGTACTATTGCAGGTATTACAATATACAGTATAGTGGTTCAGAGCCCAGCAGTCAGTCCTGGCACTGCATAAACACTTCTGGCAATGTACTATTGCAGGCATTACAATATACTGTATTTATTAAATCTATCACTGCGCTGGGTGAGTGGATGGTACCTACTAGACAGACATAGGTAGGTGGACAAACAGGTATATAAAATAAATATTGGTGCCTTTTAAGCAACTTTTAATCTATTTTTGCAACTATCTATCTATCTATCTATATTTATTTATTTATTTATTTATCTAATAAATCTGTCACTACATCGGGTGAGTGGATGGTAGCCCACCAACTAGATAGACGGATAAGTAGGTAGATAGACAGGTAAAGAAAATAAATGCTGATGCCTTTTAATCAAATTTTAATCTATTTGGCAACTATCTGTATCTATCTGTTAAATTCATCACTACATCTGGTGAGCGGATGGTACCTACTTGATTTAAAGATAGGTAGATAGACAGACGTAGAGGAAAATAAACTCTGACGCCTTTTCGCAACTATCTCTGTTCTCCTCTAATAAATATATCACTTCATCTGGTGAGTGGATGGTATCTTCTACAAAGATAAATAGGTAGGTAGACAGACATGTAGAGGAAAATAAATACTGAAGTCTTTTTGCAACTATCTCTATGTACCTAATAAATTTATTACTACATCGGGTGAGTGGATGGCACCTTCTATAAAGATAAAGAGTTAGGCAGACAGACAGGTAGAAAAAATAAACATTAATGCCTATAAAATAACTTTTAATCCATTTTTTGCATATATATATATATATATATATATATATCTGATACATATATATATATATATATATATATATATATATATCTGATACATATATATATATATCTGATACATCCATCACTACACTGGGTGAGTGGATGGTACCTACTGGGTAGACAGATAGGTAGGTAGACAGACAGGGCAGAGAAAATAAATATTGATGTCTTATAATTAAATTTTAATCTATTTTTGTGGGTGTCTAAAAGTATCTATCATAAATCTTTCACTACATCGGGTGAGAGGATGGTACGTACTAGATAGGTAGATCCACAGATAGGTAGACAGTCAGGTAGAGAAAATAAATACTGATGTCTTCTGATCAACTTTGAATTTATTTTTGCAGCTGCCTATATTTATCTGTCTAATAACTATCACTTCATCGGGTGAGTGGATGGTACATATTTTATAGGCATACAGGTAGGCTGGCAGACAGGTAGAGAAAATAAATACTGATGCCTTTTCACAACTATCTGTATGTACTATACCTGTCTAATAAATCTGTCCCTACATCGGATGAGTGGATGGCATCTACTCGGCAGACACGGTAGGTAGGCAGACAGATAGATAAAATAAATATTGATGTCTTTTGTTCAACTCTTAATCTTTGTAACCATCTACAGTATATGTATCTAATAAATGTTACTACATCGGGTGAGTGGATGGTACCTACTAGACAGACGGGTAGGTAGGTAGACAGACAGGTAGAGAAAATAAATGTAGATGTCTTTTAATCAACTTGTAATCTATTTTCGTAACTCTCATTATGTATCTAATAAATCTATCACTACATCGTGTTAATGGATGGTACCTACCTGATAGACAGATAGGGTAAAGAAAATTAATATTGATGCCTTTTAATTAACTTTTAATCTATTTTTGCAATTAACTATACGTATCTATCTAATAAATCTATCACTACATCGGGGGAGTGGATGGTACCTAGGTGATAGATAGATAGGAGAGAGGAAAATAAATACCGATGCCTTTTAATTAAGTTTTAATTTATTTTTCAACTATCTACATGTATCTATCAAATAAGTCTATCACTACATCGGGTGAGTGGATGGTACCTTCAAGATAGATACGTAGGCATACAGGTAGAGAAAAAAAATACTGATGCCTTTTAACAAACTTTTAATGTATTTATTCAACTATCCATATGTACCCGGTATCTCTCTAATAAATCTATCACTACATCGGGTGAGTGGATGGTACCTACTAGATAGATAGATAGGGTAGAGAAAATGAATATTGGTGCATTTTAATAAACTTTTAATCAATTTTTTGCAACTATGTATACGTACGTACCTATCTAATAAATGTCACTACATCGGGTGAGTGGATGGTACCTACTAGATAAACAGATAGGTAGGTAGACAGACGGGTCGAAAAAATAAATACTGATGCCTTCTATTTAACTTTAATTCTATGTTACAACTATCTGTATCTATCTAAATCTATCACTACATCGTGTGAGTGAATGGTACCTACTTTACAGATAGATAAGTAGGTAGACAGATAAAATAAATATTGAAGCCTTATCGCAAATATTTATATGTATCTATCTAATAAATGTATCACTACATCGGATGAGTGGATGGTATCTGCTAGATAGAAAAATAACTAGGTAGACAGACTGGAAGAGAAAATAAATTTTCATGCCTTTTAATCGACTTTTAATCTATTTTTGCAACTACCTATGCGTACCTATCCAATAACTTCATCACTACATCGGATGAGTGGATGGCACCTACTTGGTAGACAGATAGTAGGCAGATAAATAGGTAGAGAAAATAAATATTGATGTCTCTGAATCAACTTTAACATTTTTTATGCAACTATCTTTATGTATCTATCTAATAAATCCATCACTACATCAGGTCAGTGGATGGTAGTACCTACAAGATTGAGAGACAGTTAGGCAGATAGGTAATTAAAATAAATTTTGAAGCCTTTTAATCAACTTTAAATCTATTATTGCAACTATACTATGTATCTATCTACTATCACCACATCGGGTGAATGGATGGTATCTACTTAAGAGACAGATTGGAAGGTAGACAAACATGTAGAGATAATAAGTACTGATGCCTTTTAATCATCTTTTAATATAATTTGCACCAATCTATATTTATGTATCCATTATACCTATCAGTACATCGGGTGAGTGGATGGTACCTACTAGGCAGACAGATAGGTAGGTATACACACAAGTAGTTGAGATAAATATTGATGCCTTTTAATCAACTTTTAACCTATTTTTGCAACTGTCTATACCAGCGTGTATCTTATCAAATAAATCTATCACTACATCGGGTGAGTGGATGGTACCTACTAGATAGGCACACAGGTAGGGAGACAGACATGTACAGAAAATAAATAGGCTAGTTATGCCTTTTAATCAAATTTTGATGTTTTTACAACTATCTATATGTATGTATACTACATCTATCACTACATCGGGTGAGTGGATGGTACCTACTTCATAGACAGATAGGTAGGTAGAAAAACAGGTAGAGAAAGTAGGCTAAATATTGGTGCCTTTTAAGCAACTTTCCATCCATTTTTGCAACTATCTATAACGGTATGTATCTATCAAGTAAATCTGTCACTACATCGGATGAGTGGATGGTGCAGTACCTACTAGATAGATAGATAGGTAAGTTGACAAGCAGGTAGAAAAAATATTGATCCCTTTTTATGAACCTTTAATCTATTTTTTTGCAACTGTCTGTATGTAGCTGTCTCATATCTATCACTACATCGGGTGAGTGGATGGTACCTACTTGATAGATAGATGGGTACGTAGACAGACAGGTAAGAGAAAAAAGAATATTGCTTTTTAATCAACTTTTAATATAGCTACTTGTGCAACCATCCATAGGTATCTATCTAATAAATGTATCTTTAGGCTACATCGGATGAGTGGATGACGGATTGGTAAGCAGACAGACAGGTAGTAAAAATAAATACTGACGCCTTCTAATCTACTTTTAATCACGTTCTGCAATTATCAATAATTATGTGTCTATCTAGTAAATCTATCACTACATCTGGTGAGTGGACGGTACTTTCCTGATAGAAAAATAGGCAGGTGGACAGACAGGTCGAGAAAATATATGCTGATGCCTTACAATCAACTTTTAATCTAATTTTACAACTATCTCTATATATTTATCTAATAAATCTGTCACTACATTGGGTGAATGGATGGTACATAGTGGACTTGTGAATATACGCATGCACATTCGTCTAGGTAGGTAGGTCAATAAATGAATAAGGCGTTTGTGTCTATCTTTGACTATCGATAGATTAAAGGTGAACTGATAACCTGTTTGTAGGTCATGTGGAAAGAAAAGATTACATAAGTGTGATGATGATGATGATAATAATAATAATAATAATAATAATAATAATAATACCACCACCAATAATAATAATAATAATAATAATAATACCACCACCAATAATAATAATAATAATAATAATAATAATAATAATAATACCACCACCAATAAAAATAATAATAATAATAATAATAATAATAGTTGCTGTATAAGTAGTAACAGTAATAACAAAAGCAGTCATAGTAGTAGTGGTAGTAGTAGTAGTAGTAGTAGTAGTAGTAGTAATAAGTCTTAGTAATATTACTAAAAATAACAATAACAATGTATTTCCCCTCACCTTCTTGTCCAAACCAGGCATAGTTTCCTTTTTCCGGCACTTGAGCCACTTGCCTCGCCTCCACAGTAATCCAGTCTGTCCATTCATCACGGCAAACACAATGGCAAACGCCCAATATACGCACAGCACCAAGTTAATACCAGCTGCGACACCAACATCCTCCCCCTTCCTGACCCGCGGGGTGACTGACTGCCCGATGGTTGGCAACGCTGCATCTCAAGGGTCACGTGACCAAGGCAACATTGTGCCTGAGATTCCTCCAGTTAAATTTATGAAGATTAAAACCAGTGTTACATGAATTTCTTACCCATGTTTTAAATCAATAAGTGATATTACAGATTTTATTTGATAGAAATATAATGGAAAGAAATAAAATGGAAAATATCACCATCGTAATATACGTTGGTCGTTTCTTTTAAAAGACTGCATCACCGGGACCTTC